>NC_057716.1:5100956-5115939 GCF_004010195.1 Chiloscyllium plagiosum | reverse complement strand
GCATCTGTCCACTCACCTAACCTGTCCAGGTCACCCTGTAATCTTCTAACATTCTCCTCACATTTCACCCTGCCACCCAGCTTTGTATCATCAGCAAATGTGCTAATGTTACTATTAATACCATCTTCTAGATCATTATTATATATTGTAAAAAGGTGCGGTCCTAGCACTGATCCCTGCGGTACCCCACTGGTCACCGCCTGCCATTCCGAAATGGAGCTGTTTATCACTACTCTTTGTTTCCTGTCAGCCAACCAATTTTCAATCCAAGTCAGTACTTTGCCCCCAGTACCATGCGCCCTAATTTTGCTCACTAACCTCCTATGTGGAACTTTATCAAAGGCTTTCTGAAAGTCCAGGTACACTACATCTACTGGATCTCCCTTGTCCATCTTCAGAGTTACATCCTCAAAAAATTCCAGAAGAATAGTCAAGCATGATTTCCCCTTCATAAATCCACGCTGCGTCTTACCTATCCTGTTACTGCTATCCAGATGTGTTGTAATTTCATCTTTCCCACCACTGAGGTCAGACTAACTGGTCTATAATTTCCTGTTTTCTCTCTCGCTCCTTTCTTAAAAAGTGGTACAACATTAGCCACCCTCCAATCCGCAGGAACTGATCCTGAATCTATCGAACTTTGGAAAATAATCACCAACGCATCCATGATTTCTAGAGCCACCTCCTTCAGTACCCTGGGATGTAGGCCATCAGGCCCCAGGGACTTATCAGCCTTCGGACCTAACAGTCTCTCCAACACCAATTCCTGGCAAATATAAATTCCCTTCAGTTCAGGTCCTTCAGCCACTATTACCTCTGGGTGATTGCTTGTGTCTTCCCCAGTGAACACAGATCTGAAGTACCAATTCAACTCTTCTGCTATTTCTTTGTTCCCCATATTATATTCCCTATTTCTGTCTTCAAGGGCCCAATTTTAGTCTTAACCACTTTTTTCCCTTTCACATACCTGAAAAAGCTATTACTATTCTCCTTTATATTTTTGGCCAGCTTACCTTTGTACCTCATTTTTTCTCTGCACATTTCCTTCTTAGTAATCCTCTGTTGTTCTTTAAAAGCTTCCCAGTTCTCCGTTTTCCCACTCATCTTTGCTATGTTATGACTGACTCTTAACTGCAGTCTGAAATGGCCTAGCAAGCCACTCAGTTCTAACAAACTGCTATAAGTCTAAATAAAGGAATGAAACCTCATGGTCACCGACACTGGCTCCTGTTCACAAGAACTGTTTTGACATTAGAATTCTGATGCTTGTTTTCTGATCCATCTCTGACCTTGCCTCATCCTTAACTCTGTTTCCATATCCAATACCATAGCCCTCCAAGTTATCTGCGCTTCTCTAATTATGGTCTCTTGTAAATTCCCAATTTAATGGAATTACTCCACTATTATTGTCCATGCTTTCATTCTTTTTATTGTTTATTGGATGTGGGAGTCTGGCTGTACAGGACATTGGTGAGGCCACTTATGTAATTTAGAGGGATATGAGCCAAATGTTGGCAAATGGGACCAGTTCAGTTGAGCATAACTCAAACCCTCCAAACGCAGCACATCCTTGTTCATATTTTCTGAACCCTTTCAATTTTAACAATATCTTTCTTATAGTAGGGAGACCAGAATTGAAGGCAATATTTGAAAAGTGGCCTTACCAATGTCATAGAGTCATAGAGATGTACAGCACGGAAAGAGACCCTTTGGTCCAATTCATCCATGCCGACCAGATATCCTAAGTTAATATAGTCCCATTTGCCAGCATTTGTCCCATATGCCTGTAAACCCTTCCTATTCAAACACACATCCAGATGCCTTTTAAATGTTGCAATTGTGCCAGCCTCCACCACTTCCTTTGGCAGCTCATTCCATACACACATCATCCTTTGCGTGAAGAAGTTGCCCCTTAGGTCCCTTTTAAATCTTTTCCCTCTCACCCTAAATTTATGACCTCTAATTCTGGACTCCCCTCATGATTTTATAAGCCTTTACAAGGTTACTCTACAGCCTCCGACGCTCCGGGGAAAACAGCCCCAGCTTATTCAGTCTCTTCCTAGAGCACAAACCCTCCAACGCTGGCAACATTCTTGCAAATCTTTTCTGAACTTTTTCAAGTTTCATAGCATCCTTCCTATAGGAGGAAAGCCAGAATTACACACAATATTCCAAAAGTGGCTTAGCCAATGTCCTGTATAACCACAACATGGCCTCCCAACTACCATACTCAATGCTCAGATCAATGAAGGAAAGCGTACTAAATGCTGCCTTCACTATCCTATCCTTACTATCCTATCTTCACTATCCTTCACTATCCTGTGACTTCACTTTGAAAGAACTATGAATCTGCACTCAAAGGTTTATTTGTTCAGCAACACTCCCCAAGACCTTACCATTAAGTCCTGCTCTGATTTGCCTTTCCAAAATGCAGCACCTCACATTTATCTAAGTTAAGCTCCATCTGCCACTCCTCAGCCCATTGGCTCATCTGATCAAGATCACATTGTACTCTGAGATAACCTTTTTCGCTGTCCACTACACCTCCAATTTTGGTGTCATCTGAAAACTTACTAACTATACCTCCTATGTTCACATCCAAATCATTTATATAAATGATGAAAAGCAGTGGATCCAGCACTGATCCTTGCGGTGCACTATTGGTCACAGGCCTCCAGTCCAAACTGTACTTTTCCTTCTCTCTCTCTCTTTGTTTCTCTTATTTTTTTCCTCTTCATAGTAGGTTTGATTCTCAATTATATTATCTATCTGACATGTCATGAGCAGACTTTTTCAGCTTCATCTTACTCTCTAATCTCTTCCATCATCCAGGGATCGCTAAAATATTTTGCCTTCTCTGTCCCCTTATTGGAATGTTCTGCTCTCACTTTTCTGCAACTGTAAAAAAACAAGCCAAATTCTGAAGAGAAAAACAAATTTATCTAACACCTCGATTTCCTCTTTGTTCAGTAGTTAACAGGAATAATTGAGATTCACTAATGTGAAAATCCTTAGTTTCTGTCCTTTTTTAAACATTTGTTGTAGGAATGTGGGACGTCTCTGGCTAGACCAGTATTTATTGCCATTCCCTAATCTGTTGTCTTTGAGAAAATTGTGGTGAGCTACCTTCTTGGAGTATTGCAATCCAGGATGATGAGTGCATACAGCACTGCGAGCTCTTTTATTTAGTGTTTTCAAGTGTTCCCATAAAGTGTTTCTTCTATACTTACAGCCTGTAGACCTACCATAAAAGATATTTCATATGATCCTCAACACTCTTTTGTGAATGTGAGTTAGAATAGATTGAAGAACAGAAATCCTCTTGCAGCAGTCAACTCCATTGCCAGTATATCCAGTTTCTGAGAACAGAATTCTCAGTAGAGCCTCTGTCACCTCTGTTGTAGTCGTACAGCTAGTCATTTGATCCATGTTAGACAAATTTGCTTTCTGTGCTCTGCTCAAAGTCCTGATACAAATTGAAGTTGAGCTCCATCTGAACCACTGCATAGAAGTTCAATGGCAGCCTCTGCAATATTCCTAGTATATTATCATAAGCCTTCTTTGGTAAACCATGCATAACACCAGGCCAATTCACATTTTGACGTATTTAGAAATGCATTGATTGTAATTTTCAGCAGAAATCAGTGGAGCAGCCATTTATGTGGTGGGGTGACCACTTCCAACGAAGGGCAATTGGAATCAAAATATTAAACCTGTTTTTCTCTCCACAGATACTGCCCAACCTGCTGTGTTTCTCCAGCACTTTTTTGGAGTTTTGTTTAGTGAGTTCCAGGCACCAGGTAATTGGTCACCCATAGTGTAAATTTCACAAGCAATTGACTTACTGTCATTGTGCTGGGACATCCATTGGATCTGGATGCACATCTGGTATGTCCCGTTTCTGACCATCTGGAATGTCCCGTTTCTGACCATCTGGAGGCCAAAGATTCTGTGCCTATATTTGTGGAGCTTTGGCGTCCATTTTGTTCACTAATAATGTGTCTGATGTTCCTTAATAGTGGTGATGTCCTCTGTTAATAACAAAATTATGTTGCTCTTAGGTGGTGGCCGAAACCCAATTACACCTCGATTCATGAGGCACTTTAATACTGTGACTATTAATGAGTTTCAAGACCAAACTATGTACATCATTTTTTCTCGGATCCTTGATTGGCAGTTTACCATAAGGTATATTACATTACTTAAAGACTTAAATGTTTGAATGAACTGGCAGAAGCTTCAGTCAAGTTTAAATAACTTGCTGTTATTTGAAAATGCATAGAAAAGGCATAGAGTGATCTGTTAAAATGCTTTTAAAATTATGTTTTCACTTTTTGTTTTTATTTTCTTGCCTTTATACTTTGGTCTGGAATTTTCTTGACATGACTATCTGTTGTTGAACTTCTTAAATAGGTAGCATCCGCTATATGTTTCTTGAGGAAGCAACACAAGCTTCCTGAGTGTTTTCAGCTGCACATCCCATTGTGCAGGTCTATATGTAAAGTGGTTAAAAAAAAGTGTTTTAGCTAACCAGGAAGAAACTTTTGCGCAGCAGTCTGCATACTGTACTATCTTGTTCGAGGACAAATATGCAAATGAGGAACCGTTCATGGCTGTTCTTTTTTTTCTTTCAAATACCTTCACCAATATTTTTATTATACTTGGATAGGATTATGAATATAGTATAAAATTGCCATCTGTGACTATTGGCCAGCATAACAAACCACCAAGCTAGAAGCAACAAATGCATGACTTCCCTTATTTAGTGTTCCAAGCCAGGATATTGAATGCAGGATGTGTAAACTTCTAAGTGTACACATCACCAAGTCGCACATTATCTTCTCTTGTGCCACACAGAGGGTGATAGTACTGGCACTGACTACCAGCTGACTCTTACTCCCTAAGACTGTGGAATAATAATTTCAGAAATTCTACCTGCTCAAAAGGCTGATTTTATAAATTTTTCTTCCTTATGCAGTTTGGTAACAACACCACATTCACTCTCTTGAAGGAGGATATCAAAAACCGCTCCTTCTTAACACATTTTGGTTGAGGAAATGCTACAGTTATGCATCTTGTGCTGTGCTTTACAGCTTAGCAATTACTGCCACATGTAACTTTCAATCCTTTTCTCCACTTTAGCAGTTTCCCCCCAAATCACTTACTTCAACGCTCCTATTATGTCAATGAACTCTCACTCCAGAATTGGTTAGATTCTCATTTTTATTCTACCATCTTGCAATGCCTAACATTTGTGGGACACGGACATGCTTTGAACAGAATCTCACTTCCTTGTATCCTTTGTTCATTTTCCCTCAGATATCCCACTAACATTTCTCTCCGAGCCAAGAGCTGGAAAGCACTTTGCTATAGTCAAGTGAAATACTGATTGGGGAAGTCTGCAACCTATCTGTAAAGACAAACAGTGACTGTACAGGACATTGATGAAAATCAGTGGGCATGTGGTTGCTTGTTGCTTCAGATGCTCCATGCAGATAGCCATTTTCTCATGGAGTAGGGCATCTGAACAAATGTTATATCATGATACACATGTTGGAAACTAAGGAGAAAGTGAGGACAGCAGATGCTAGAGATCAGTGTTGAAAAGTGTAGTACTGGTAATGGACAGCAGGTCAGGCAGCATCCGAGGAGCAGGAGAGATGATGTTTCAGGCATAAGCCCTTCATCGAGAATGTGAAGGGGGGGAAGGGGGCTGAAAGATAAATAGGGGCTGGGAGTTGGGCTGTGGGGTAGGTAGCTTGGAAGGCGATAGGTAGATGCAGGTGAGAGGTGATGATGGTAGGTTGGAGCAATGGGTAGAGCAGATAGGTGGGAAGGAAGATGTACAGGTGGGACAGTTCAAGAGGGTGATGCTGAATTTGGGAGTTGGATCAGGGATGAGGATGCCCCCCAGCCCAACTCCCAGCCCCTATTTACCTTTGAGCCCCCCACCGCCCCACAATACTGCTGAAGGGTGTCTGCCCGAAACATTGACTCTCCTGCTCCTCGGATGCTATGCTTTTCCAGTGCCACACTTTTTGATATTGGAAACTTAACACTACCAGTCTCTAACTATAGGCAGTGCCTCTGGAAATTGACCTCATAGTTCTCTGCTGTTGTTCAAGAATAATCCTTCACATAGATGACTTGTTCCCTGTTCAATTGATACTTAACAATTGTGCTCACTTAAACAGTGCTGGGTGGATCATGTGACTATAAGAACCTGCTGTTCTTATCACCAAAACCTCCTTCTGCTCAAATGATTTATGGGATTCACCAAATGAGAACCTGCCTATATCCCATTGAGTTTCCATCATGACATATGTGCTGGTGCTGGTTAAAGTCATGACTGAATAGTATTATGGTGCATTTCAGGATTGTGCAGTCTTTTCTATGGACTCCTCAGCCTCCTTCAGCAATATTTTCTCTCCCATATTTGAAGAACCTTGGGAACATGTAAAGATAGGACAAGAACAGGAGTAAACCATTTGGCCATTTGAGTGTTCTCTGTCAGTTTTTTTAAGATCATGGCTATCCAACTTTGTCTCAACTTCACTTTTCTATCTGTTCCCATAGCTGTTGGCTCGCTTGTCTTCAAAAGGCTATCCGTTTAGAGACATAAATTAGAACTGACTAGGGAAAACTGTTCAAAGTCATCATTATGCTAATGAGCAGATTGATGTTGGTAATTTTTTCCGTTCAACTTGAGAGTACTCTGTTCATGACCTTTGTGAAATCCAATTCCATCTCCAGCTTTCTAGAAGATCTCATTCTCATTCTGCAACCCTGTTAATTGCCATAGCCTCTTCCTCCTTAGTGGCTAAGATAGCAAAGACTGGGTAACTACAATAGAAATTCTGTCCTGTCTCCAAGCTGCAAGGTGAGTTAAGTTTGTGAGAAATGGAGTACTTAGAGAAGGTGGAAGTTCATTTGTGGATAGTTTAAAAAGGTAGAAGACAGAGGGTGGTGGTGGAGGGTTGTTTTTCAGACTGGAGGCCTGTGACCAGTGGAGTGCCACAAGGATCGGTGCTGGACCCTCTACTTTTGTCATTTACACAAATGATTTGGATGCGAGTATAAGAGGTCCAGTTAGTAAGTTTGCATATAACACCAAAATTGGAGGTATAGTGGACAGCGAAGAGGGTTACCTCAGATTACAACAGGATCTGGACCAGATGGGCCAATGGGCTGAGAAGTAGCAGATGGAGTTTAATTCAGATAAATGTGAGGTGCTGCATTTTGGGAAAGCAAATCTTAGCAGGACTTATACACTTAATGGTAAGGTCCGACGGAGTGTTGCTGAACAAAGAGACCTTAGAGTGTAGGTTCATAGCTCCTTGAAAGTGGAGTCACAGGTAGATAGGATAGTGAAGAAGGCATTTGGTATGCTTTCCTTTATTGGTCAGAGTCTTGAGTACAGGAGTTGGGAGGTCATGTTGCGGCTGTACAGGACATTGGTTAGGCCACTGTTGGAATATTGCATGCAATTCTGGTCTCCTTCCTATCGGAAAGATGTTGTGAAACTTGAAAGGGTTCAGAAAAGATTTACAAGGATGTTGCCAGGTTTGGAGGATTTGAGCTACAGGGAGAGGCTGAACAGGCTGGGGCTGTTTTCCCTGGACTGTCGGAGGCTGAGGGGTGACCTTAGAGAGGTTTACAAAATTATGAGGGGCATGGATAGGATAAATAGACAGGGGTGGGGGAGTCCAGAACTAGAGAGCATAGGTTTAGGGTGAGAAGGGAAAGATATAAAAGAGACCTAAGGGGCAACTTTTTCACGCAGAGGGTAAAGATAGGACTGCCAGAGGATGTGGTGGAGGCTGGTACAATTGCAACATTTAAAAGGCATTTGGATGGGTATACAACATTTAAAAGGCATTTGGATGGGTATATGAATGGGAAGGGTTTGGAGGGATATGGGCTGGATGCTGGCAAGTGGGACTAGATTGGGTTGGGATACCTGGTCAGCATGGACAGGTTGGACATGTTTTCCATGCTGTACATCTCTATGACTCTATGACTCTAATGTTGGTGATGGATGTGAGACAACATGAAGTGCCAGCGTCAGCCCTTCAGATTGTATTTGATGAGGAGTCTTGAGGGATGGAAGGTTGGGTGAAACCACAAAGTGTCTTGGTCTCAGAAGTACTGTTTAGGAGAATGCTATGGGAGTAACAATCTGCGGGTTGAATCTTGAATGTGGGATGCCATTCGCCTTTTACTGCTATGATGAGGCCACTATATTTCTTTTGGCATTTAATCCAACTTTGAAGTATCACTCTCCTTAGCTGATTACTCTATGCTTGCTTTGTTTTTGAAACTGATCTTTTACTCCTGTCTGCTGGGAACATCTTTTCCATTTGGGCCCTTACAAGCTACAACATAACCTCTGATCTAACTCCAGGAATAAAGGAGGGCTGGGGACATTGCTGAGACTCATCATTGAAGCTGCTCTTTCGTCCTGTCCTGCTAATTGTAGCATGATTCCTTCTGCTTCTACTGAGTCCATCTAAGTAAGCAGGCATGATCATGGCCCAAACCTGACTAGTTAAGGCTTGTTCAAGAAACCCAGAATTAAGGTGCTAATGTGGCTGAGTTAAAAAGCCAAAGCAAAGTCCATTACACAAACTTGCAAATTCCTGATCTGCTGTAAATTTTCCCTGCTGTTTAATGCAGCAAAGTGTTACAATTTTGCCACCTGCTATCACTTGTTTATAATGGAATAACATAGTTGAAACTATCTGCAACAAAATCGAGACTATGACTCTTTGTAATGAGTTTGTGGTTCTTCTGTCAATTAATAGTGTATTTTATCTTTTTATGAATAATCAAATCTGCATTTCTACTATAAATGTAACTTTGATTGCATTTATTGTATTGTCATCTAGATTCACTTTCCAACCAGAATTTGGAACACTAACTTCACAAGTTGTGAATGCCACTTTGGTTGTTTACAAGGAAGCAATGAAAAATCTCCTCCCAACACCAGCTAAGTCTCACTATCTGTTCAACCTGCGGGACTTTTCCCGTGTTATTCAAGGGGTGTGTCTTTCCAGTCCAGAAACATCAGAATCTCCAGCTGTGATCAAGCGTCTCTGGGTTCATGAGGTGAAATCTCTACTTATATCCATTACTGGGACATGGCCTGATTTAATTTTCAAATGAAAATAAGAAATGCTTGTTGGTAGGCTACTGGTATTGAAAGAAAACATGTTGGTATCACATAATCTCCCAGTAGGAATCATGTTTCTTTCCTGAACAAATTTTATTCCAATAAGATACAAACAGGAGTAGACTACACAGCCTCTTGTGCCTGCTCATTTGTTTAACTAGATCATAACTGTTACAATCTGTGCAGAGACCTATAATTTTTTAAGAGTCTTTTTTGTTTCCAGTTGACAGCTGAAAGAATATATAAAAATATTTCATGCTTTATAACTTTTAGAGTAAATGACTAAAAGAGCTATTGATTTAATGCTAGTTTTTTTTAAAATAGGCTAGTTGCAATTTAAACTACGAAAAAGATGATTCAATTTTATACTTATCACACATTGCACTCACCACAGAATTACAGTCCTTATAATATTCCTTAGTTGCTTGCAGCTTCCATGAATTCCCATCCCCATCTTGCCAAATGGTAATTTTGTTTGACCATCTCCAGACACTTTCTTAAAGCCACCACTACCAGTAAGGTACCTTCTGATTATTATTCTTCCCACATTGGGACAAATTTTCTTAAATCTATAGAACACAGACTGTGACTTGTCACGTGAAGAATGTTTGAGGACTCGAGTCCATACTCAATGGAGTTTAGAAGGATGAGAGGGGATCTTATTGAAACTTACAGAATACTGAGAGGCCTGGATAGAGTGGATTTGGAGAAGATACTTCCACTTGTAGGAGAGACTTGGTCCTGAGGGTACAGCCTCAGAGTGAAGGGATGACTATTGAGAACTGAGATGAGGAGGGATTTCTTCAGCCAGAGGGTGATTAATTTGTGTAACTCTGCTGCAGAGGGTTGTGGAGGCCAAGTCACTGAGTATATTTAAGACAGAGATAGATAGCTTCTTGATTAGTAAGGGGATCAAGGGATATAGGGAGAAAGCAGGAGAATGGGGTTAAGAACATATCAGTCATGATTGGATGGTGGAGCAGATAGGATGGGCTGAATGTTGTAATTTTGTTCCTATATCTTCTAGACTTATGGTTTTATATGTCTCCCTGGAGACTGTGTTTCTTCTGTATCTGTCTGTGGTAGCTCATGATGCTAAGTAGTCTTTTATATTTGCTGACGAGACAGATCAGCATTCTGTTTATCATATTAATTGCTTTGTATGGAAGCCAGTAATCTGATCTCAGAAATGACTTCCTGTGTCATCTTTTCAATGGTGATGTGAAACATATTAGTCTTGCATAGGTAGAAGTACTGATGAATTCCTCTGACCCCAACTCTCTTTCATCTTTGAAGCACATCAACATACAACCCAATACTTGCAATGCCTTTCTGGGACTTTGGGAGACTCAGGGAGTCTCTCCTACCTCCTGCTCCTGGAAGTGGTGGGCTTGGAAGCAGAGAAGTCATTTAATTAGGCAGTGTGGTGCAGGCCCAAACTGCTCCTTTCTCACCTATAACAGCATTGAGTTATGGACAAAGATGCCCTCTCTAGCTTATCCCCCACCTCAAGAACCACTAACCCCAATTGTCCATCCCACATCAATTAACTTAGTCCTGGGTCCTCCATAATCTGGGAACTATGGGTGTGCTATTCTGCCACCATGGCTACTTTAATGGTACTGCAGACAGTAACAGCTGCTGGCCTCTAACTGACCAGCAACTCCAACTGGCTGGGACTTACACACCAAACACCTTGATTCCAGGTGAAGGTCCACCACTGGCATTGCCATTGCCAAGTGGTTTATGGTTTAGCAAGCCTTCCCTTGAAGTTGCTGCATTGACCTCTTTCTGATCATCTAGCTGGCTGATGAGACCTCCCAATACCTCAGCAAGATTCTGTCCTTACAGTCTGCCCAATGTAAACTCAGATACAACTGATATTGTCTCCAAATGTATTTAACTCACATTTTCTTTCCATAAAACAGTCCAAGCCTTTCATTACTCTAACAAACTAACATTGTAAGGTAGACCTGGGAGCAGATCACATGATGCTCTTGATCTTACTCTCAAATTAATTGCAATATCATAATCTTATGAACCTCATAATTATAAGAACTAATTTTTTAAAAATCTTTTCTGTCATGTGAATATCGCTGGCTGAATTACAGGTTTTACGAGTCTATTATGATCGTTTGGTGGATGATGGAGATCGAGCATGGCTTGTTGACTGTCTCCGAGAAGTGACAAATAGTCAGCTGGAAGACAACTTTGATGAGCTCTTCATATACCTTGATGCTGACAGTGATGGCATAGTGAAGGAAGATGATCTTCGTAGCCTAATGTTCTGTGATTTTAGTGATCCCAAAGGTGAAGACAAAGGCTATAGAGAAATCTTTGATGTTAGAAAGTTACGAAAAATAGTTGAAGGTCATTTGGATGAGTTTAATAATCTCAGTAAAAAGCCGATGAATTTGGTTGTATTCAGATTTGCAATAGAGCATGTCTGTCGAATTTCCCGTATCTTAAAGCAGCCCCATAGCCATGCACTTTTGGTAGGAGTAGGAGGAAGTGGTCGTCAGTCACTAACTCGGCTTGCATCGCACATGGCTGACTATATTCTGTTTCAAGTGGAAATTTCCAAGAGTTATGGTTCTACTGAATGGCGAGAAGATTTAAAACTAATATTCCGAAAAGCTACTGAAGGTGAGATGCAAGGTGTTTTTTTATTTACTGACACTCAGATTAAACAAGAATCATTCCTAGAAGACATCAACAATTTACTGAATGCGGGAGAAGTACCAAATCTCTTTGCAGTGGATGAGAAACAGGAGGTTTGTGAACGTATGCGTCTAATTGATCGTCAAAGAGACAAATCAAAACAGACTGATGGAAGTCCATTGGCACTTTTCAACATGTTTATTGACCGTTGTCGTAATCAGTTACATGTTGTTTTAGCAATGAGTCCAATTGGAGATGCTTTCCGTAACAGGCTGAGGAAATTCCCAGCACTTGTCAACTGTTGCACCATAAACTGGTTTCAGGTAAGTGCATAACTTACTTGTTTATTAGAATGGAAAAAAAATATATTTGATTACCTCTGAGAGGAAATAGCTGGGGCCTTAACAGATATCTTTGCAGCATCCTTGAACACGGGTGATGTCCTGGAGGACTGGAGACTGCTAATGCTGTCCCTTGTTTAAGAAGGGTAGCAGGGAAAATCCAGGTAATTATAGACTGGCGAGCCTGACGTGAGTGGTAGGGAAGCTGCTGGAGAAGATACTGTATTCCCATTTGGAAGAAAATGGGCTTATCAGTGATAGGCAACATGGTTTTGTGCAAGGAAGGTCATATCTTACCAACTTAATAGAATTTTTTGAGAAAGTGACAAAGTTGATTGATGAGGGAAGGGTTGTAGATATCATATACATGGACTTCAGTAAGGCGTTTGAGAAAGTTCCCCATAGTAGGCTGATGGGGAAAGTGAAGTTGCATGGGGTCCACAGTGTACTAGCTAGATGGATAAAGAACTGGCTGGGCAGCAGGAGACAGTGGTAGTAATGGAAGGGAGTTTCTCAAAATGAAGAACTGTGACCAGTAGTGTTCCACAGGGATCCATGCAGGGACCACTGTTGTTTGTGATATACATAAATGATCTGGAGGAAGCTATAGGTGGTCTGATTAGCAAGTTCACAGATGACACTAAGATTGGTTGAGTAGCAGATAGTGAAGGACTGTCAGAGAAAACAGCAGAATGTAGATAGATTGGACAGTTGGATGGAGAAATGGCAGATGGAGTTTAATTTGAGCAAATGTGAGCTGATGAATTTTGGAAGATCCAGTTCAAGAGTAAACTATACAGCAAATGGAAAAGTCCTGGGGAAAATTGCGGGCGGCACGGTGGCACAGTGGATAGCACTGCTACCTCACAGCGCCAGAGATCCTGGTTCAATTCCCGCCTCAGGCAACTGTGCGGAGTTTGCACGTTCTCCCCGTGTCTGCATGGGTTTCCTCTGGGTGCTCTGGTTTCCTCTGGTTTCCAAAAAAAATGTGCAGGTTAGGTGAATTGACCACGCTAAATTGCCCCTAATGTTAGGTGAAGGGGTAAATGTAGGGGAATGGGTCTGGGTGGGTTGCTCTTCGGAGGGTCGGTATGGATTTGTTGGGCCGAAGGGCCTATTTCCACACTGTAAATAATCTAATCTAATCTAAAAATTGAGGTACAGGTCTATTGTTCCCTGAATGTGGTAACACATAGAGTGGTTAAGAAGGCAGACGGCATGCTTTCCTTCATTGGGCGGGGCATTGAGTAAAAGAGTTAGCAGTTCATGTTACAGTTATATAAGACATTGGTTCAGCCACATTTGGAATACCGTGTACGGTTCTGACCTCCACATTACCAAAAGGCTGTGGATGCTTTCGAAAGGGTGCAGAGGAGGTTCATCTGGATGTTGCCTGGTATGGAGGGCTGTAGTTATGAAGAGATGTTGAATAGGTTAGGAGCTTATTTTCATTAGAAAGACGGAAGTATACAAAATCATGAGAGGTATAGACAAGGTGGATAGCAAGGAGCTTTTTAACCAGAGTGAGGGACTCAATTACTAGGGGTCACGAATTCAATGTGAGAGGGAGAAGTTTAAGGGAGATATGTGTGGGAGGTTCTTTATGCAGAGTGTCTGGCATGCGTTGTCAGTGGAGGTGGTAGAGGCGGGCATGATAGCGTCATGTAAGATGCATCTTGACAGATACATGAATGAGCAGGGAGCAGAGGGATACAGATCCTTAAAAAATAGGTGACAGGTTTAGATAGAGGACCTGGATTGGCACAGGCTTGGAGTGCTGAGGGACCTGTTCCTGTGTTGTAATTTTCTTTGTTCTTTGTTCTCTGTGTTGATAAGTTTTTGAATCTGTTAGAAAAATTAATAGGATGTTTAATCTCTCAAACTTGTCCCACCAGTCTTTAAATAAAATCATTGTCTATCTGTGACCTAATGTCATATATCTGCCTTTATGTTATGTCTTTTGGTACCTTTGGTTAACATAAATCTATTCAATTTAATATTTAATATTTAAGTTAACAAATAGAAAAATTCATAGTTGACCTTGCAGAAATCTATGTGGGGGAGTTCACAGCAGGGGAGCAGTTAAGTAGCTTTTTAAAGTGTAACCTTACCATTTTTGTAAATCTACAATCGTGAGTAGAGTCATAGAGTCATAGAGAGGTACAGCATGGAAACAGACCCTTCGGTCCAACCTGTCCATGCCGACCAGCTATCCCAACCCAGTCCAGTCCCACCTGCCAGCACCTGGCCCATATCCCTCCAAACCCTTCCTATTCATATACCCATCCAAATGCCTCTTAAATGTTGCAATTGTACCAGCCTCCACCACATCCTCTATCTTTACCCTCTGCATGAAAACGTTGCCCCTTAGGTCTCTTTTATACCTTTCCCCTCTCACCCTAAACCTATGCCCTCTAGTTCTGGACAACCCGACCCCAGGGAAAAGACTTTGTCTATTTATCCTATCCATGCCCCTCATAATTATGTAAACCTTTGTAAGGTCACCCCTCAGCTTCCGCCGCTCCAGGGAAAACAGCCCCAGCCTGTTCAGCCTCTCCCTGTAGCTCAAATCCTCCAAACCTGGCAACATCCTTGTAAATCTTTTCTGAACCCTTTCAAGTTTCACAACATCTTTCCGATAGGAAGGAGACCAGAATTGCATGCAATATTCCAACAGTGGCCTAACCAATGTCCTGTACATCCGCAACATGACCTCCCAACTCCTGTACTCAATACTCTGACCAATAAAGGAAAGCATACCAAACACCTTCTTCACTATCCTATCTACCTGCGACTCCACTTTCAAGGA
>NC_057716.1:5069954-5099352 GCF_004010195.1 Chiloscyllium plagiosum | reverse complement strand
TACAGGAAGGATAGAAAGGGGGGCAAGAGAGGAGGGGGAGTGGCATTTTTGATTAGGGATAGCATTACAGCTGTGCTGAGGGAGGATATTCCCGGAAATACATCCAGGGAAGTTATTTGGTGGAACTGAGAAATAAGAAAGGGATGATCACCTAATTGGGATTGTATTATAGACCCCCTAATAGTCAGAGGGAAATTGAGAAACAAACTTGTAAGGAGATCTCAGCTATCTGTAAGAATAATAGGGTGGTTATGGTAGGGGATTTTAACTTTCCAAGCATTGACTGGGATTGCCATAGTGTTAAAAGTTTAGATGGAGAGGAATTTCTTAAGTATGTACAAGACAATTTTCTGTTTCAGTATGTAGATGTACCTACTGGAGAAGGTGCAAACCTTGACCTACTCTTGGGAAATAAGGCAGGGCAAGTGACTGAGGTGTCAGTGGGCGAGCACTTTGGGACCAGCGACCATAATTCTATTCGTTTTAAAATAGTGATGGAAAAGGATAGACCAGATCTAAAAGTTGTAGTTCTAAATTGGAGAAAGACCAATTTTGACGGTATCAGGCAAGAACTTTCAAAAGCTGATTGGAGGCAGATGTTCGCAGGGAAAGGGACGGCTGGAAAATGTGAAGCCTTCAGAAATGAGATAACAAGAATCCAGAGAAAGTATATTCCTGTCAGGGTGAAAGGGAAGGCTGGTAGGTATAGGGAATGCTGAATGACTAAAGAAATTGAGGGTTTGGTTAAGAAAAAGAAGGAAGCATATGTCAGGTATAGACAGGATAGATCGAGTGAATCCTTAGAAGAGTATAAAGGAAGTAGGAGTATAATTAACAGGGAAATCAGGAGGGCAAAATGGGGACATGAGATAGCTTTGGCAAATAGAAGTAATGAGAATCCAAAGGGTTTTTACAAATATATTAAGGACAAAAGAGTAACTAGCGAGAGAATAGGGCCCCTCAAAGATCAGCAAGGCGGCCTTTGTGTGGAGCCACAGAAAATGGGGGAGATACTAAATGAATATTTTGCATTAGTATTTACAGTGGAAAAGGATATGGAAGATATAGACTGTAGGGAAATAGATTGTGACATCTTGCAAAATGTCCAGATTACAGAGGAGGAAGTGCTGGATGTCTTGAAATGGTTAAAGGTGGATAAATCCCCAGGACCTGATCAGGTGTACCCGAGAACTCTGTGGTAAGCTGGAGAAGTGATTGCTGGGCCTCTTGCTGTGATATTTGTATCATTGATAGTCACAGGTGAGGTGCCGGAAGACTGGAGGTTGGCAAACGTGGTGCCACTGTTTAAGAAGGGCGGTAAAGACAAGCCAGGGAACTATAGACCGGTGAGCCTGACCTCGGTGGTGGGCAAGTTCTTGGAGGGAATCCTGAGGGACAGGATGTGCATGTATTTGGAAAGGCAAGGACTGATTAGGGATAGTCAACATGGCTTTGTGCGTGGGAAATCATGTCTCACAAACTTGATTGAGTTTTTTGAAGAAGTAACAAAGAAGATTGATGAGGGCAGAGCAGTAGATGTGATCCATATGGACTTCAGTAAGGCGTTTGACAAGGTTCCCCATGGGAGACTGATTAGCAAGGTTAGATCTCATGGAATACTGGGAGAACTAGCCATTTGGATAAAGAACTGGCTCAAAGGTAGAAGACAGAGGGTGGTGGTGGAGGGTCGTTTTTTCAGACTGGAGGCCTGTGACCAGAGAGTGGGCTCTTTTTTGATTATATGTCTTATTGAGATCTGTCTCTTGATTAAACTTTAAAAATATAAAAATATAGGTATCAAGTTAGTCTGGAATCGTGTTTTTAGAGCAGTAAGACTGTGCTATCTCCTGGGTCTGTAGATTGTTAAGGTGCAAAGATAACTTTTAGTAGAGTGATTTACTCTTCCTCTCGAATGTGGGAGATTAGGGAGAGGTTCCTTGTTACTGATGATTATGTCTGCAGGAAGTGTGTTTGGTTATGAGCCCTATTGGATTGCATGGTTTGGTTTGAACAACAGTTAGTGGCAATGAGGAACTTACCAAAGCTAGGGTGTGATGGATGGCAGTGACAGGAACGGAGAAAAACTGAAGATACAGTCAGGTAACAGTCAGGTAGATGGGCTATCCTCAGGAAAGGTAGGAGAGGGAAGGAGATTGTGCAGGAGTCTCCTGCGACTATCCCCATCTCAAATGAGTATGCTGTTTTGGAAAATGTAGGGGGTGTGATAGTCTCTCAGGGGAAGGTAGCACGAACAGCCATGTTTCTGATACCAAGACTGGCTCTAATGTAATGAAAGGTATGCCAGGTTCCAAGCGATTGATTGTGCTAGGAGACTCTCAGCACAGATAAATACTTCTACGGCCGACAGCAAGATATAAAAATGGTGTGCTGCCTCTCCAGTGCCAGGATCAAGGATACCATGGAGAGGGTGCAGAATATCCTCAAAGGGGAGATGGACCAGCAGGAGGTCATTGTACGCTTTGGAACTAATGACATAGGACGAGAAAAGGATGAAATTCTCAGGATAGAATATAGGAAGTTAGGCAAGAATTTAAAAAGGAAGTCCTTGAGGGTAGTAAAATCTGGATTACTCCCAGTGCCACGAGCTATTGAGGGTATGAATAGGAGTTTAGAGCAGATGAATGTGTGGCTGAGGAGCTTTTGCAGGGGAGAAGGATTCACTTTTTTGGATCATCGGAAACCCTTCTGGGGTAAAAGTGACTTGTATAAGAGGAAGAATTGCACCTGAATTGGAAGGGGACTAATATACTGAAAGGGAGATGCTAGGGCTGCTTGGGAGGATTTATACTAGTAAGGGGAGGTGGGACCCAGGGAGATAGTGAGAACAGAGATCAGTCTGAGACTGTTCCAGTTGGGAAAAGGGGCAAGTCAAACAGTCAGGACAGGCAGGAACAAAACAGAGAACGAGGTAGGACTGATACATTAAACTGCATTAATGTCAATGCAAGAGGTGGTAACAGGGAAGGCAGATGAACTCAGGGCATGGTTGAGAACATGGGACTGGGATATCTTAGCGATTAAAGAGATGTGGACAGGACTAGCAGATTATTGTTCCAGGGTACAGATACTATAGGAAGGATAGAAATGGATGGCAAGAGAGGAGAGGAAGAGGCGTTTTTGATGAAGGACAACATTATGACTGTACTGAGGGACGATATCCCTGGGAATACATCCAGGCAAGTTATTTGTGTGGAACTGAGAAATAAGAAAGGGATGATCACCTTACTGGGATTGTATTATAGGATCTCAAGTAGTCAGCAGGAAATTGAGAAACAAATTTATCAGGAGATCTCAGTTATCTGTAAGAATAATAGTGTGGTTATGATAGGGAATTTTAACCTTCCAAACATTGACTGAGACTGCCATAACCGTAAGAGCTTGGATGGAGAGGAATTTGTTAAGTGTACAAGAAAATTTTCTCATTCAATATGTGGATGTACCCATGAGAGATGGTGCAAAACTTGACCTACTGTTGAGAAATAAGGCAGGGCAGGTGGCTGAGGTGTCAGTGGGGGAGTACTTTAGGGCCAGTGACCTTAATTTGATTCGTTTTAAAATTGTGATGGAAAAGATAGACCAGATCTAAATTGAAGTTCTAAATTGGAAAAAGGCTGATTTTGATGGTATTAGGCAAGAACTTTCAAAAGTTGATCGGGGTGGATGTTTGCAGGTAAAGGGATGGCTGGAAAATGGGAAGCCTTCAAAAATGAGATAACGAGAGTCCAAAGACAGTATGTCCCTGTTAGGGTGAAGGGCAAGGCTGGTCGGTGTAGGGAATGCTGGATGACTAGAGAAATTGAAAGAATAAGAAGGAAACATATGTCAGGTATGGACAGCAGAGATTGAGTGAATCCCCAGAAGAGAATGAAGGCAGTAGGAGTATATTTAAGAGGGAAATCAGAGTCTAGATTAGAATGGTGCTGGAAAAGCACAGCAGTTCAGGCAGCATCTGAAGAGCAGTAAAATCGACGTTTCGGGCAAAAGCCCTTCATCAGGGCAGATGCTGTTTGAACTGCTGTGCTTTTCCAGCACCATTCTAGTCAAGACTGATTTCCAGCATCTGCAGTCATTGTTTTTACCTTAAGAGGGAAATCAGCAGAGCAACAAGGTGACATGAGATAGGTTTAGCAAATAGGGTTAAGGAGAATCCAAAGTGATCCTACAAATGCATTTAGGACAAAAGAGTAACTAGGGGGAGAATAGAGCACCTTAAAGATCAGCAAGGCTGATATCTGGTTGGCATGGATGAGCTGGACCGAAGGGTCTGTTTCCATGCTGTGATTCTGACTCTATAAATAAATTTAAAATTAACAATGGACCTAGTATCAATTGCTGTTTGCAGAAGATTGTACTAATGTTTATCATCGTTGGTGTGTAAGCATTTTCCTCAATACTCTCATAATAAGCCAACCTTTTTTTTTGGATTTTGCCCTTGTCCCACAATCCCTAAAGAGAATGATTTTCTCTCAATCTAACCAATCATTTCCCCTTATATCTTGAAAAAATTATTGGAAATACCCTTTAATCTTCTAAATTCCAGGAAATATAATCATAGTTTGTGTAATTTCTCCTCTTTTATTATTACCTTTGGAGTCTGCATACCATTCTGATAAATCTGTGCAGCACTTCATTCCATTGAATATGAAGACTGCTGCAGTGGAATGTGAGAACATTCTCCTTGTCCTCACATTCTGCTGTAGCAGTCTTCATATTCAAAGGATCATTCTTTATGATTTCTCCAGCATGAGACATCAAACACATCTTCCTTTCTTGTTCCACTGTCAGCATTCCAAAGGGACCCTGTCCCTCTGGACACTCTGGTTCACTCCTCATCTTCTCCCACAGTACCTCCCCATGCATTTACAGGGGCTATAATACTTGTTCTTTTACCTCCTTGTTCCTTATAGTTCAAAGCTCCAGGCACACCATCCAGTAGAATCAGAAATTTATTTGGACCTCTTTCAATCTAGAGTATTCACTGCTCATAATTCAATCTCTGGGGAGACCAAACACAGACTTGACGACCACTATGTTCATTCCTCTGTTCATTCCACAAGTATGACCCTGACCTTCTGGTCACTTACTATTTTAATACGCAATCTTCCATTCACACTCAGATTGCATATCAGTCAGATTCACCTCATTGGATATTAGTTCCCTGATTGGGGCTGTTAACCTGGTCCAATCAGGGACCCCTGGTCGACAGATAAAACCGACTATCAGACATCCTCTTCAATCTGAGAGCTGGCTCTGAGGGAGCTGGATCAGTGTTAATGACTTTTCATGTATAAATAAAGAGTGACTTGGTGATAGAATACCAGTCGCTGTGAAGTTATTTCAGTTGCAATGAGAGAAAAGTACACTACTGAAGTCTTTGAGTTGGGGTAAGCATTTCTGGCATCATGCCATCATTTGGGAAGCTTGACTTGTTCGACCCTGTCGTTGAAGACTGGGCCCATTCAGCCCACTGCTATTGTTCTACCGTTTAAAAAAAACACCCAAGGCTCTACAAATTATCTTCCCATAGACTGCTCGATACCTGTCCTCCAATCTCTTTCTAAAAGAAACCAGGACAAAACAACCTCTTAAAGCCACAGTATCATCACATGAGGCAACTGGAGCACCTGAGTTGCAGAGTATTCCAATGGAAGTGGACACACTCACCAGTCCAACTGAGCTTGGTGGAACACCACTTGAGTGAAGGCAATTTCAAAGCCTCATTCATGACATATCATGAACGGATGGACTCTAGCTCAGCCCAAAGCAAAACCCAAGAACAAAGCCAAGCTTTGGCCAAACGGTTAAAATCTTCTTCAGGATCCAGGCTGGTAAACCATTGTAGTTGTTGCCAGTATGCAGAGTCAACATAGCAAAAGAGTCCCACTAGATCTAAACTGAGTAAGAGAACTCAGAGGCCAGTATCCAGTCAAGTGCACATCCTGGAAAGTTAGCAACATCCAAATCAGACAAATCAAAATAGATATCAGGTTAAATGGTCACCCACTTCTAATGGAGGTTGGTACCAGTGCAGCTGTTTCAGTGATCTCAGAACTAGTCTTTAACAAAATTCACTCTGGACTCCAACACTTAAGTATGCGCAAGATCTCGGCTAGACTGAGAACCTATACTGGGGAATCTTTACAGGTTAAGGGTATAACTTTGGATCTGGCCTGTTATGAGAAGCAACTGGTTCAGTTACCATTGATTGTCATAAAAGGCTCAGGTCCAAGATTCATGGGGTGAAATTGGTTGAGAAAGATTCACCTAGATTGGCTCAACATTTTTGCTTAGAAAATGGCTACCTGAGTGAAGTCCTAATTAAATACCAAGTGCTTTTTCAGGAAGGTCTAGAAACTATTAAAGGAGCGAAGGCCACCTTGCATATTGACCAGGTAGCAATTGCACAATTCTACAAGGCCTGCCCAATGCTATTTGCCTCACAGGCAAAAGCATAGACAGATATTAGAAGGCTGAAAAGCAAAGGAATGATAAGATAATCAGAGGGTTAGATAGGGTGGACAGGGAGACCCTTTTTCCAAGTATGGTGACGGTGAGCATGAGCGGCATAGCTTTAAATTGAGGGATGATAGATATAGGGCAGATGTCAGAGGTAGTTTCTTTACTCAGAGAGTAGTAAGGGTATGGAATGCTTTGCCTGCAACGGTAGTAGATTCGCCAACTTTAAGTACATTTCAGTCGTCATTGGACAAGCATATGGACGTACCTGGAATAGTGTAGGTTAGATGGGCTTCAGATTGGTATGACAAGTCGCCACAACATTGAGGGCCGAAGGGCCTGTACTGCGCTGTAATGTTCTATGTTCTATGTTCTATAATCAAATCATTCCAATTTGCAGAATGGGAAGCACCGATTGTACCAATTTTGAAGGCCGATAGATCAGGTCATCTTTGTGGGAATTTTAAACAAACAATAAAGCACTTTCCACAGCTGGATAAATACCCAATCCGTTGCATAGGGGATTTATACACAAAGCTGGCAAGGGGGCTGTCCTTAGTGAGGCTGGACATGAACCATGCATATGTACAATTGAGGTTAAATGAGGATTCCCAGAAGTATGCTAGAATTAATATCCATACGTATTTCTATCAATATACGAGACTGTCATTTGGGGAATCAAGACCTGTGCAATATTTCGGTGGATGATGGAGAACATGTTATCTAGATGACATTGCCAATAAGGGAAAGAGCAATAAGAATGCTTAGAGAACTTGGACAAAGTCCTTAAATGTTTCTGCCAGGCAGGCGTATGCCTTAGAAGGGAAAAATATGTGTTCCATGCACACCAAGTGATGTACTTTGAACTACGGAGTCGACAAGACTGGATTACACCTGTTAGAAGAAGTGAGGGTGATCAAAAGTGTTCCGGTTTCCACATTCACGGAGCTTAGGTCTTTCTCTTGGATGGTGATTTATTGTTGAAAGTTCATCCATAACCTGGCCTCCATCCTGGCACCTTTGCATCACCTCTTAAAAAAGCCTCCACACAGCAGTCATCAAGTCTTGTGTTTGGAAGTGGTCATGTAGCCAAGCCATAGCTTTTGGGGAAGTGAACAAATAGCTATCATCTTCTAAGGTGTTGGCACACTATGATCCCAAGCAAGATCTGGTAATGACTTGCAATGTCTCCCTATATTGCATTGGGGTAGTATTAGCGCATAGGTGGCCCAATGGAGAGGAACACTCAACAGTGTATGCACCCAGGACTTTGGCTAATGCCGAGTGTAAATACGTCCAGATAAAGAAGGAAGAATTGGCGATCATATTTGGAGGCAAGAATTCCTTTACAGACATACATTTGTAACAATAATGGACCACAAACACCTGCTAGGTCTACTTAAAGAGGATAAGGCTATGCAGCCCATAGCTTCAGGACACATTCACCGTGGGCTGTAATACTAAGTGTGTATAATTACAAGTTGTAACACCATCCAAGAGGCCAAGGATCAAATGCGGATGCATTGAACTGCCATTAAATGGTAGATACATCATTGGTGGTACCATCTTTGGAAGAACCTGTGATGGTTTAAAATTTTCTGGGCACACCTCCAGTCAGAGCTGACAATATCAGTCTTTGGATGCACAAAGATCTGGGCCTAGCAAAACTGAAACTGATGGGGAAAACCATAGGGCCATCACAACTAGAATTGAAACCTTTTTGGACCTGGAGAGACCAGACCACAGTAGAGGATGTCATATTATTATGAGGAGCACGAGTGATTGTCCTGAGTAAAGGTCGCCAGCAGATATTGGCTGAACTCCTCCGGAGTCACTCAGGGATTTCCAAAATGAAGACGTTGGCAAGAAGTTATGTCTGCTGGCCAGTATTGGATGCAGACTTAGCAGCATTGGTGCGGTTGTGTCCACAATGCCAACAAAAATTACCACCAACAGCCCCTCCGCATTCATGAGAATTGATAGGTAAACCCTGGACTCAGTTGCACATCAACTATGAAGGTCTCTTCAAGGGCTCAAAGTTCTTAGTCATTGTGGGCACCCACTCAAACTGGCTGGACATGCATAGAGTTCATTTGTCAAACACAGGGATGACAATAGTAAAAGATGCGCACATCTTTTGCAATACATGAACTCCTGGTTGTTTTGATCACAGTTAATAGGCCATTGTTTACCAGCAGGGAGTATGATTGTTTCCTAAAGTTGAATAGTGTTCAGCATGTAAGGACAGGTCTGCACCATTCATCATCCAATGGTCTGGCAGCACGAGCCGTCCAAATTTTTAAGACAGGCTTAAAGAAACAGCCTACAGCCTAATCGTTCCATAATTGATTATAGGACCACCCCACATGCAACCCCACAGCTTTCTGGATTCAACGTTTATTCATTGACTTCAGACGATGAATACATTCTCCATTTTTATTACCGTCTCTCACCACTCCAATGTTATTCATGTACGGTTTTGCTTTAAGCAGAGGTGACGTATCTTCTGTTTTCAACACTTGCTCTGTTTGTATGTCACTTTTCTGCTTCCATAATCACTCTCTTTCACTTTTGCTCTGATCCATTTCCCACCTTCAGCATGAAATCCATCATTTTTTCATATCCTTTAATTCCAAAGAAGTTTCACGTTGGTCTGGAAGCTTTGATTTCCTTGCAAATGCTGATGCCACACCTGGTGAGTTTCTCCAGCACTTTCTGTTTTATGTTTCAATTGAAAGAGAATAGTGGATTTCCAGTGTGGGCTAGAACAGTTTACAGTCTGCAATACTTGATGAGTAGTTGCCTTTTCTGTACCCTGCGTGACCTGTTTTTTTTCTTGAATTTAGCCAGCTGTTTCACAGCAGTAATTTTGTTTAGATCAACAAAGTCTTAACAATGCAATGATTCCAATGCACAGCTCCAAAATCTTTGAGAAAAAAAACTTTGAGAAGGAATTAAGTTTTCACTTCACACTAAGTCCACTGTGTCTTATTTGGTAGCATTCTCCCATTTGGATCTGTGAATTCACTAAATCTTGGACACACATCAGGGCTGACACACGCCAATGCAGTAGTGAGAGATTTCTGCAATGTCAGTGATGCTGTCTTTCAGTTGAGGTTATGAAACAGATAAATAATCTCTCAGCACTATTCTGAAGAAGAGTAAGGAGGTTATCCCTGGTGATCTGACCAATAGTTATCCCTCAAGCAATTTCGCCAGAAAAAGGCAAATTATCTCATTGTTATCATGTTGTTTGTGGGAGTTGTCTTTTGACCAGTCTCTACTTCAGAAGTATTTGATTAACTTTGGAGTACTTTGGAGTGATTGTGATAAGCTTACTGTAAGTAGAATTTTTTCCCCTTTATCTCAGCATAATTTTAATCTTATTTTGCATTTGCTACTTTCTTTGTTACTATTCCATTTAATTTAGTCTTGGCCTGAAGATGCTTTGCAAGCTGTAGCAACACGTGCTTTGGGAGACATTGAAATGGCACAGGATATACGTCTGGGCTGCATCGATATGTGCAAGAGTTTTCATACGTCAACTATTGAATTGTCTGAAACATTCCACACAGAGCTTCAGAGACACAACTATGTGACTCCTACATCTTACTTGGAACTGATCTCCACATTCCAAGTATTACTTGAAGTAAAAAGAACGTAAGCACAAATTATATAGAGCATTTTATAGTTTTAGGATTTTCATGTCTGACATTTGATAGTGCAGCCAGGGCCTAAATTGTCCAAATAAACTGAAAATGTATTATTTTGACACAAGTTCACTAATGAGTGTTAATTATATTTTCAAATGCCTGCTAATTCTTGTGTCTGCTCACAATTAAACTTGGCAGCTACAAAGGAGTATAACATACATTATTCCCCCAATGACCTTACTGAAAATTCCAATAATTGAGATGATGCTAAATTTTGAAAGTCCAACTAATTATTGAATATTAAACCTTTATTTTATTCATGAAAGTGAATATAATTAGTTGGTCTTTCTAATATAATTCAGCAACAGAAGTTCTCAAAAAGCTTGGAGTGACATTCTTTCCCCATTGCCAGAACATATACAGGTATTGAGGCTTGCACTGAATTATATATGAAGGGTAGGCTTCCCAAACCCCAGTGTAAATGTCAAGAGCGGATTTGTGTCCACTGTAATTTTTCAACAGACAGGCATCATTAGCTCAATGGTTATAATGTGAGACTTCCAAACTATTCTGGGAGGAAGAGCCACCACATCCAATTGGCCACAGCTCACCAAGAATGGTGGCTACTGCTGGGACCACAGCTAGGCCAAAGAGAAAGGATTCATTAATGGACCCGGACTTGCAGATAACTTTTGGGATGCCAGACTGACAGCTGTTTAGGGTAGATGCCATTAATTGCTCATTATAGGGCATCAACTGGACCACAGGCAGAAGGCCTGTCCAGTGTCTTCCCTAAAATCACACTGCAGCAAATGGACTGGAGCTGGAACATCACTATAGACATTGCAATTAACTATGCAGGTCCAGCTCCCTGCTTCCCTACCTGTTGGTGGCCATAAAGTCCAACCCATTTTCATCTTGATTGTAGAGCAATTATGTATTGCAGACGTCAAAAGTATTTAATTAGCTCTCAGTTCAGAGGCACAAGTTCAGGAACATTTGGAAATAAAAACAGGAATAGACCATTGGTACCACAAGCCTGCTCCATCATTGAAATTGTTTATGACTGATCTTCTACCTCAATGCATTTTCTCCACATCCATAGATATACAGATAATATCTAGAAATCTTTTGATTTCTGTCTTGAATGTACTCCATGACCTAGACTCCATAGCCCTGTAGGGTAGAGAATTCTAAAGATTTACCAACATCTGAATGGAGACGTTCTTCCTCATTTCAGTTTAAATTGGCTTAGCTCTTACCTTGAAACTGTGTCCCCTGGCTCTAGGCCCCAAAACTAGGGAAATAACCTTCCTGCATTTATCTGTCAAGTCATGTAAGAATTTTGCACGGTTATTGAGACCACTTCTCATTCCTCTAAACTCTGAAGAATGTTGGCTAAGTCTCCTAAATTTCTTTTCGTGGAACAATCCTGCTTTACTACATGCCAGTCTGATGAACCTTTATAGTATGGCAAGAATATCCTTTCTTAAGTAAGGAAACCAAAGCTACAAGACACACCAGACAAAAGTCTTGGAGAAACTCAGCAGGTCTGACAGCACCTGTGGAGAGATAAATCAGAGTTAATGTTCGAGTCCAGGGACCTTTGTCAGAACTGTAAGCAGTTCGAAAATAGTGATATTTATGCTGATGGCAGAGACAGGGACTGTGGAGGATGGAGTAATGAAGTGATACAGACAGAGGGAGATAGTGCTCAGAGAGAGAGAGAAAAAAGAGAGAAGCAGAAAAAAGGATTGTTGATAGTAATCCAGGGAAGAAGAGGTGATATTGGGGACTGTGAGTACTTTAAAATAGGTTGGCTGTGCTGAGATCAACCCATACAGGACAGGACCTGGGGTTCATATTTTGCAAATGTTAAACTCAATGTTGAGTCATAGAGTCATTGAGATGTACGCCATGGAAACAGACCCTTTGGTCTAGCTCATCCATACTGATCAGATTTCCCACCCCAATCTCGTTCCATTTGTCAGCATTTGACCCATATCCCTTTAAACCCTCCCAATTCATGTACCCATTCAGATGCCTTTTAAGTGGTGTAATTGTACCAGCCTCTAACACCTCCTCTGGCAGCAATTTATGTGTGAAAACATTGCCCCTTAGGTCCCTTTTAAATCTTTCCGGTCTCACCTTAAACCTATGTACTCTAGCTTTGGACTCCCCTATCCTGGAGATCTTGTCTATTTATCCTATCCATGCCCCTCATGATTTTATAGACCTCTATAAGTTCATCCCCTCAGCCTCCAGTGCTCCAGAGAAAATAGCCCCTGCCTATTCAGCCTCTCTTTATAGCTCAAACCCTCCAACCCTGGCAACATCCTTGTAAATCATTTCTGCACTCTTTCAAGTTTCACAACATTTTTCCTATAGCAGGGAGATCAGAACTGAACACAGTATTCCAGAAGTGACCTAACCAATGAACTGTTTTGCACAATATGATATTCCAACTCTTGTTCTCAATGCACTGACCACTAAAGGCAAGCATACCAAACATCGCCTTAACTATCTTCTTAACCTGCAACTCCACTTTCAAGAACTGTGAACCTGTACCCCAAGGTCTCTATGTTTGGCCACACTCACCAAAACCTTATCATTAAGTGCATAAGTCTGCCTTGATTTTTCTTACCATAATGCAATACGTCATATGTATCTAAATTAAACTCCATCTGCCACTCTTCAGACCAACAGCACATCTGATCAATGTCTCGTTGTGCGCTGAGATAACCTCTCACTGTCCACCACACTACCAATTTTGGTGTCATCTGCAAACTTACTAACCATTCCTCTTATATTCAAGTGACAAAAAGTAATGGTCCAGCCAATCCTTGTGGCACACCCCTGGTACCAGGCCTGAAGTCTGAAAAGCAATCCTCTACCAACATGCTCTGTCTCCTACCTATGAGCCAATTTTGTATCCAAATGGCTAACTCTCCCTGGATTCCATGTAATTTAACTTTGCAAACCAGTCTACCATGCAGAACCTTGTCAAATGCCTTGCTCAAGTCCATATAAACAACGTCCACTGCTCTGCCTTTGTCAACCTTCTTTGTCACTTGTTCAAAAAACGTAATCAAGTTAGTAAGACACGATTTCCCATGCACTAAGCCCTGTTGACTATCCCTAATCTGTCCTTGCCTTTCAAAATACATGTTAGTTCTGTCCCTCAGAATCCCCTCCAACAACTTACCCAGGCTCACTTATAGATCAGGCTCACTGATCTATAGCTCTCTGGCTTTTCCTGATCAATTTTCTAAAATAAAGGCACCGCATTAGCCACCCTCCAAACTTCTGGCACCCCATCCAGGGCTACTGATGACCCAGATGTCTCAGCAAGGGTCCCAGCAATCAGCTTCCCACAAAGTTCTAGGATGCACCTGGTCAGATCCCATGGATTTATCCACTTTGAGTTTTAAGATGTCCAGCACCTCCTCCTCTGTAATACATACACTTCCCAAGATATCACTATTTATTTCTCCAAATTCTCTAGCTTCCATATCCCTCTCCACCGTAAATACTGACGCAAAATACTTACTTAGTACCTCACCCATCTCCTGTAGTTCCACACATAGGTGG
This sequence comes from Chiloscyllium plagiosum, assembly GCF_004010195.1. Lineage (NCBI taxonomy): Eukaryota > Metazoa > Chordata > Chondrichthyes > Orectolobiformes > Hemiscylliidae > Chiloscyllium > Chiloscyllium plagiosum. Next base: position 5,085,631 of record NC_057716.1, on the reverse strand, counting down.
CCTTGTTGATCTTTGAGGGACCGTCTTCTCTTCCTAGTTACTCATTTGCCGTTAACATATTTGTAGAATCTCTTTGGATTCTCCTTAAGCTTATTTGCCAAAGTCATCTTGTGTCCACTTTTCACCCTTCTGATTTCCCTCTTGAGTACACTCCTACTGCCCTTATACTCTTTAAAAGATTCATCCGATCCCAGCTGTCCATACTTGTCATGTGCCTCCTTTATTTTCTTGCCCTGAACTCTGTAACAAGCCTATTGTGGAAGATGAAGTGTTGTTCTTCCAAGTTAAATTGAGCTTCGCTGGAATGCTGCAACTGGCCTGAGACAGAAATGTTGGAATGGAAACACGGTGGTGTGCTGAAATGGCAGTCAACTGAAGCTTGGGTCATTGTTATGGACAGTCATACAGTCTACATTATTTCTTCCCAATCTAGAGGAGACCCTTTGCCCTATTTCTTTTCTTTCTGGCTGGCCACTGTCTCCATCTATCTGTCTCAGTTCCCTCCCCACCCAACCCTCTCATCATTAGTATAGATAGTACCATATCTTAGCTGCCTTACTTTCTGAAGAAGGGGTCACTCGACTTTAAACATTAACTCTGTTCTTTATCTCCAAACATGTTGATGGACCTGCTGAATTTCACTAGCACTTTCTGAATTTTTAAATTTCAGATCTCTAGCATCCTTTGTTTTATTTTATTACAGATACTTCAGGTATAGTCTTATCAAGAGTTTACAATTGCAGCAAGATTTCTTTATTCCTGTGTTCAAATCCTCTTCCAATAAAGGCCAACATACTATTGGTTTAGATGAACTAATGACTAATATATGGCAAACAATTTTCTTACATTTCCATTTGTGACGTGTTAGCTTCCCATCCATCTGAATAAGAAAAGTAAGTAAATAGGCTCAAAAGTATACAATATTCCAATTTCTCCAATAATCTGCTGTCAGAAGTTGATATATTGCCCATTTTCAGATGCCTGTCTGTTGATCCCAGTTGAGGTGGAAAATCATATTGGTCCAGGTGGTCAATAGTTGTTCACAGCAGCTACTTCACCTAAGTACAGAAATAGTTTAAGTATTGTAGTCAAACCTTGAGATGTAACTTGTTAGAATTTTTGTAGCACCCTGCAGCTTGAATAAATCATATTATCATCTGTGAGCTACAATAGCACAATAGCATAAGAGGTCAGGTGCAACCTAAGTGAATGGTAAGTTCCAACGATTTACCTCTTTTAACTAAGGGGTGAGAAAGAAGTAGAGGGACAATGGAGAAGGGGGTAAATTAAAGTGAAACCATGTACAGAAAAATAAATTAAAAAGGGGAATGTTGGACAGAGAGGGTGAAAACAGAAATAATGTAATATTCAAGAAATAATATGAAAATTAAAACGTGACATTTTCAAAACCCCCCCTAGTTACAATTTTCAGATATGCAGGGATGAGACTGAATAGTTTTATTCGTTCCTTTTCTGGGACAGAGATGGATTAGGACATAATGGTCAATTAACAAATTGTTAAAAGAGTTTCCTGACTGTTAGTAAATATGACCTCTTGCTTTCTGTGGCAAGTTTAATTTCAGTTTAATGTGTAAATTCAGCAAGTTCTTAAAATAATGAGGTAGCAAAGAATGGGGTCCCATTTGTGTGAACCTAACAACATAAGTCAACCATCAATATTTGGGGGTTTACAATCTTTTCCCTTGAAGATATTTGCTAGTTTATGCATTAACAACAATGTGTCATGAACTCTCCACATTTATCCAGGAAGATGTGACAGATTTAATAAGTGCAGATATTGTTTATATATGTTGTTTAAAGAAATGGTCCTCAATGTGGATCAAGGACTTCTTGTTCAATTAATTCCTTTGACCACCTGAAACAGCATGTTCTTAAGTTCAGCATATCATGGAGGGAATATCATGGCTTTTAGATGCAATATTTGAAAAGATCTTCACCTGTATCAACTTAATTCTGGTTTATCATTTACGCAGTTACTTTAGGGCCAGATATCTGGCTGTTTGACAAGTGCTTCTCCATTTATTACTTTTGAATATTGATTATTTGGAGTTTGAAACTATTTCTCAAATTTTCTTTGGTATGAAATGCTGGACATTGGAATAGTTGCTGAGTATTAAAACATCTCAAATCTGGAGGGCAGCAGCAAAAAGGGTCTGAGGATGCGTGGGCCCAGTAGCCATGACATTATGCAGGCTTTCAGGAGCAGAGAATGAAATGGATGTGTTTCAGAGGGAGCTGATTACATGTGCTGATTTTTCCAGCAGGAATTTGAACCATTCATTATGGCACTAAAAGTCATTGTGGCTTTAACTTTTATTTTGCACCATAACAGTTCTCTAAGATGTTGGTAATGTTTTATATGTTCTGTCTTTAGTGAAGTAGTGAAGATGAAAAGAAGATATGAAGTTGGTTTAGAAAAGCTTGAATCTGCTGCATCTCAGGTAGCTACAATGCAGGCAGAACTGGAAGCCTTGCAGCCTGAACTAATAGTTGCAAGTTCAGCAGTAGATGAAATGATGATAATCATTGAAAAAGAGTCTATTGAGGTCTCACGAACAGAGGAGATTGTGAAAGCTGATGAAATCATAGCAAATGATCAAGCCATGGCTGCCAAAGCAATTAAGGATGAATGTGATGCTGATCTGGCACAAGCTTTGCCAATTCTGGAATCTGCACTTGCAGCCCTTGATACACTCACTACACAAGTAAGGACCAAGCTGTTAATTTTACTGCTCTGTGTGAAAGACAAGTATTTCAGAGTTTTCACCTTGTTAAATTATAATATGCTTTCTCAATGTAGAAGGGCTGACACATTTCACAGTTTTGCAAGTATCTGTCCTATAAGTGATTTCTTTTGGGTGAAATGCATAACAAATTAAACATATCCCAGAGAGGATTAATCCAACTAGAATCATAATTTTTTGCTTGGGGTACCAGCCATTAAAGTGGGGCTTGAGGCAGGTAGAAACTAATTCTTCTTGAACAAACAATCCCAGGTACATAGGTTTTAGTTGCTCATGCAGTCTGGAAAAGGTTGATCCAAGGCAGGGGAGGACTGGTCCCACAGAAGAGCTATTTATATCAATTTGAGACAGGAGAATTGAACTAAGAGAAAAAAGAACAATACAGCACAGCAATAGGCCCTTTGACCTTTCAAGTCTCAGCTCACACATTTTGCCCTTCTGTTCTAAAACTATCTTCACTTACAGGATCTATATCCTTCTATTCCCTTCCTATTCATGTATTCATCCAGGTGTTTCTTGAATGCTGCTGTTGTGTCTGCTTCTACACTCCTCTGACAATGCATTCCAGGCACTCACCAATCTTTGTGTGAAAAACTCACTTGGCACATCATTTTAAAACTTGAAACCTCCCCCTCCATTCCACCTCCCCTCCCACCACCACCATCTACACACACACACACTCACACACCTGCACACACGCACACACACACACATCCCTTGAACCTGTGTCCCTTAGTAATTGACCCCTTGACCCCTCAACCCTGGGAAAAAAAGTCTTATACTTTCCACTCTATCCATGCCATGTCTATAAATGTCTATAAGCAAGCCCCTCAACCTCCTGTGTTCCAATGAAAGTAAACCCAGTCTTCCCAAACTTTCTTCATAGCTAAAATTCCCCAACATCCTGGTAAACCTTTTCTGTACCCTCTCCAAAACATCCACATCCTTTTGATAGTGTGGTGACCAGAACTGTATGCAATATTTCAAGTGTGGCCTAACTAAAATTCATTAAAGTTGCAGCATAACCTTTCTATCCTTATGCTCAATGCCCCTTTCAATGAAGGTAAGCAATTCATAAGCCATTTTTACTACCTTATCTATCTGTGCTGCCATTTTCAGTGATCTGTGAACCTACACACCCAGTTCCCTTTGCCATTCACTGTATAACTTCCATTTGTACTTGACCTTCCAAAATGCATCACCTCACATTTGTCCAGATCTAACTCCATCTGCCATTTTTCTGCCCAAGCCTCCAACTGATCTATATCCTGCTGCGTCTTCTGACAATCCTCCTCACTATCTGCAACTCCACCAATTTTTATATGGTGGGCAAACTTACTAATTAGATCAGCTATGTTTTCCTTCAAATCATTTATGTAGACCATGAACAGTGGAGGTCCCAGCACTGACCCCTGTGGAACACCACTAGTTACAACCCTTCATTCCAAAAAGCATCCTTCCATTGCTTTCCTCTATCTCCTATGACTATGTCAGTTCTGTATCCATCTTGCCAACTCACCCCTTATACTACATGACTTCACCTTTTGTACAGTCTGCTATGAAGGACTTTGTCAGAGGTTTTACTGCAGTCCATGTCAACAACATCAGCTGCTTTTCCCTCATTTTCACCTTCTCAATAAAACACGATCAAGCTAGTGAGATACGACCTCCTTTGCACAAAACCATGCTGTCCATCACGAATATGTCCATTTGCTTCTACATGCATATAGATCTTGTCCCTGAGAATCTTTTCCAATAATTTCCCTACCACCAATGTGAGACTCACAGGTCTTTAATTTCCAGGATTATCTCTTCTTAAACAATGGGACAACATTGGCTATTCTCCAGTACATGGGGACCTCACCCGTGGCCAAAGAGGATATAAAAATGTCTGCCAATGCTCCAGCAATTTGTTCTCTTGCCTCCCTCAAGATTGTGGGATAGATCCCACCAGGACCCAGGGACCTATTTAGCTTAATACTTCTAAGATGGACAATACATTTTCCTTTTTAATAGCAACTTGGCAGAGATTTGATACTCCTTCTATGAGATCTAATTCCTTCTCTTTGGTGACACAAAGTCTTTGTTTAGGACCTCACCTACCTCTTCTGGCTCCACACACAGATTATTTCCTTTGTCCTTGAGTGGGCCAACCCTTTCCCGGGACGCAATCTTGTTTTTTTATATCTGTATAAAAAGCTTTGAGATCCTCCTTAATCCTTTTTGCTAATGACTTTTCATGATCACTTTTAGCACTTCTAATTCCTTATTTAAGTTCTTTCCCACTTTCCTTATATACTTGCAGGGCTTCATTAGTTCCCATTCTCCTTGACCTTATGTATGCTTCCTTTATCTTTCTGACCAAGGTCAGAACATCCCTGGTCATCCAAGGTTCACATATCTTGCCATATCTATCCCTCATTCTTGCAGGAGTGTGCCACTCCTGAACTCCTATTGGTTGCCATTTGAAATACTCCTACATATCCGATGTAGATCTACCTTCAAACAGCCATGTCCAATCAAAATTCTCCAGTTCCTGCCTAATATTGTTATAGTTCCCCTTCCCCCAATTTAATGCCCTCACCCAAGAGGTTTTCCCTATTCGTGGATATCTTAAAGTTCATAATATTATGCTCACTACTCCTGAATTGCTCCCCCACTGAAACTTCACTCACCTGTCCGGGCTCATTTTCCAAAACCAGATCTAATATAACTCCTTCCCAAATTGGACTGTATACATATTATGTCAAGAATCCCTCCTGAATGTTCCTTACAAATTCTGCCCCATCCAAGTCCCTAGTACATAGTGAGTCCCAGTCAATATTAGGGAAGTTAAAATCACCTACCACAACAACTCTGCTAGTTTTACATCTTTCCAAAATCTGTCTACATATTCTCCCCTCTATCTCCTGATGGCTGTTTGGAGGCCTGTAGTATTGTGATTTCACCTTTCCTATTCCTGAGTTCTACCCACAGTGCCTCACTGTGTGAGTCCTCTGATGTATCCTCCCTCAGTACAGCTGTGAGATACTCCTTTACCAGTAATGCAACTCTCCCACCCCTTTTACCTCCCCGTCTGAAACCTCTAACTCCTGGGACATTCAGTTGCCAATTCTGTTCCTCTGTAATCGCAGTAATGTCATAATTCTAAGTACTAATCAAAGCTCTAAATTCATCTAACTTGCCTATCATATTTTTTGGATTGAAACATATGCATTTCAGACCACCTCCCTTTGGATAACACTTTCTAAAGATGACCTTGAATGGAATGTTGTAAGGTTTTCAGTCATTTGCATTTAGTGTTGCTTGTTTAGCTACAACCTATGTGGGTTTCATCAGGGTGGAATAATTCTTCCAGCAAGATCATAATAGGGTTAGTTAGTACCTTTGGCTGGATGGCTGGTTTGCGATGCTGACAATGTGAGTTCTAGTCCTCCACTGGCTGAGGTTACCATGAAGGTAGCACATTCTCAACCCCATCCTTCACCTGAGGCTTGGTGACCATCAGGTTAAACTCACCACCAGTCGGCTCTCTTTACTGAGACAGGAACCCTATGGTTGCCTACGGCAACTTTACTAATATATCTGTTGCAAATCCAAATTCTGTAATAATTACATGTAAGCTATTATGATACAATGCTGAATGCTCAATTTTCTTTTAGGATATTACTGTGATGAAGTCTATGAAGAGTCCCCCAGCTGGAGTAAAGTTAGTTATGGAGGCAATTTGTATTTTAAAAGGAATAAAACCAGACAGAGTTCCAGATCCTACTGGATCAGGTAAAAAGATTGAAGATTTCTGGGGCCCTGCCAAAAAAGTACTGGGTGACATGAAACTTTTACAGTCTCTCCATGAATATGACAAGGACAATATTCCTTCAGCCATCATAAATGTCATTAGGAATAAATACATAACAAATCCAGAATTTATTCCAGAAAAGATTCGTAATGCGTCCACAGCAGCTGAGGGCCTCTGCAAATGGGTTATTGCAATCGACTCCTATGATAAGTAAGTTCTTATATTTGGCTCATAGAATATTTAAATCTCATTCTGTTCACCAGTTTCAATTTTATATTACACGAGATATAGTAAGTCTTTTCGTTTCTCATCTGCTCAACCTACCTCCTTTTTAATAGAGTGGCTAAAGTTGTAGCTCCCAAGAAAGAGAAGCTAGCACTGGCTGAAGGTGAATTGAAGATAGCAATGGATGGTTTAAGAAAGAAGCAAGCTGCACTTAAGGAAGTGCAAGATAAACTGGAAAAACTGCAAGAACAATTGGAAACCAATAAGCAAAAGAAAGCAGACCTCGAAAACCAGGTAATTTAAACACCATTTATTGTACAACTGATATTTGACTTTTTAGAGGTTAGTTATCTACTTATCTATAATTTTAGGTATAGCACATGTCAATCAAGCTCTAGACATTATCTACTAAGTATGGAACTATGTTATAGATGTAAAGCAGTCTTAAGGAAAGTAAGACCTATCCAGTTTAGAGTCATAGAGTCATATAGCACGGAAACAGACCATTCGATCCAACTTGTCCATGCTGACCAAGTTTGCCAAACTAAACAAGTCCCACTTGCGTGCATTTCGCGCATATCCCTCTAAAAATTTCCTATCCATGTCTTTTAAACTGTACTTGCATCTGTCACATGTTCTGACAGTTCATTCCAATTACGAAACAGCCAGTGTGAAAAAGTTGCCCCTCATGTCCGATTTAAATCTTTCCCCTCCCATCTTAAAAATATGACATCTCATTTTGAATTACCCCACCCTGGGGAAAAGACCTTTGTTATTTACCTTTTTTTAATGCCCCTAATGATTTTAAAAACCTCTATAAGGTCACCTCTGGACCTCGTGTACTCTAGTAAAACATTCTCAGCCTAACCAGCCTCTCCTTGCAACTCAAATCTTTCAATTTTGATAAATCCCTTCTGAACCCTCTTCAAGTTAATAATATATTTTCTATAGCAGGGTGACCAGAACTGTACACAGTACTCCAAAAGTGACCTCACCAATATCCTGTACAACCTCAACATGACGTCCCAACTCCTATAATCAATGGTCTGAGCAATGAAGGCAATTGTGCAAAATGCCATCTTACCCATCTCTACCTGGGACACAATTTTCAAAGAACTAGGTCCCTGAACACCTTTGTCTCTCCGTTCAACAACACTACCCAGGCACCTACCATTAACTGTATATGCCTTGCCCTTGTTCATCTTACAAAATACAATCCCACAGATATATTCGAATTGAAGTTCATCTGCCACTCCTCAACCCATTGGTTCAATAGATCAGGATCCATTTTGGATCTTAAAAAACCTTGTTCACTGTCCACTATACCACCAATTTGGTGTCATCTGCAAACTTATTAACCATGCCTCCTAAATTCTCATGTAAATGACAAACAACAGTGGATCCAGCACTGATCCCTGTGGAGCACTGCTGGTCACAGGCCACCAGTCCAAAAAACAACCCTTCACCACCATTCTCCGTCTCCTATCATCAAGCCAGTTTTGATAGGGGACAGTTAGCAAGCTCTCCCTGAATCCCATATGATCTAACTTTACTAACCAGCGTACCATGCGGAACTTTGTCAAAGGCTTTACTAAAGTCCATGTAGACAACAGCTACTGCTCTGCCCTCATCTATTTTTATGCTCACATTCTCAAAAGAAAACTCAGTCAAGTTTGTGAGACATGATTTCCCATGCGCGAAGCCATGTTAACTATCCCAAACAGTCCTTGACTCTCTAAATGCATTTATGATAAACCCCCAGTCCCACAGTTTCGTCTCCCCTCCTGTGTTTTATGATATCCTACCCTTTCATCTTCATTTGCCTCCTTTCACTGTCAGTTGCTGACCGAGATCCTGAAATGTAAAAGTATTACAATTGCATTACTTTGCAATTATAATATGGAATTGGGTTGTTTGAACAAATTGAACTACAATGTTGTTTAACCCTCACACAAACAGTAATCCTAATTTCTTTTGCCTAACCTGTTCCTATATCAAATTCTGTTCCATTTATTCAAACAACTAGTTAAACCTTTCTTAAATATTAACAAAGGGCGGAATCACATGGTGGGAATGGGGTTTTTGACTGACTGCCAGAGAGCTGATGTGAGCCTCATGTTGCCACAGCATCGTGTGCCACTCTGATGTTTGACAAGCAGCAGTGGACCTTCGTCTTGAATCAAAGACACGGAGGCAGGATGTCCTGCCCTCCAATATTTTCCTGCCAATTAGAGATCTGCCCTCTATTGAATTGTAGCAGATGGTGGTGGCCACCGTTGAGCACTTAGCCACCTAAAGCCCGGGTTAATACCTGGATTCTAAGACTTGTGATGCCAAGACAGGGGATTCCATGATGGGGTCATGGGCAAGATGTTCAGCAGCAAAGACAAGAAATGGCTTTCAGCAGGCTCCATATTCCTTTGCTGGACCCCTTAACTAGGTGGAGAAAGTGAGGTCTGCAGATGCTGGAGATCAAAGTTGAAACTTTATTGCTGGAACAGCACAGCAGGTCAGGCAGCATCCAGGGAACAGGAGATTCGACGTTTCGGGCACAGGCCCTTCTTCAGGAATGAGCCTTAACTAGGTGCCATTGTTTTTGAAAAAAGCACCCTCCTGGGAAACCGCAAGTAACCACGCACAGTTTTAAAGTTATACAGCCAAAATGATGAGTGCCCTCCCACCAAAAGAAAAAAACAGGTTAAACCAGTGCCAGTCAATTAAGGTCCTTCCAGGGATATTAATTGCCTACTTAAAAGTCTCAAATTGGTCACAGGATGGGAAGACTATTCAAATTTTAAAAAATTCATTTGTGAGACTTGGGCGAAGCTGGCTGGCCAGTATTGATAGCCCATCCGTATTTGCCCTTGAGAAGGTGGTGGTGAGCTGCCTTCTTGAATTGCTGCAGTACACTTGCTGTGGGTTGATGCCGGGAGGGAGGGAATGCCAGAATTTTGACTCAACAACTATGAAGGAATGATGGTATATTTCCAAGTCAGGGTAGTACGTGGCTTGGAGGGGAACTTGCAGGTGGTGGTGTTCCCAAGTACCTGCTGCCTTTGTCCTTCTAGATGGAAGTAGTCATGGGTTTGCAAGGTGCTGTCCAAGGATCTTTGGTGAATTTCCACAGTGAATCTTGTAGATAGTACACTCTCTTGCTACTGAGCGTCAATGGTGGAGGGTTTGTAGATGTGATGCCAATCAAGTGGGTTGCTTGTCCTGGATTGTGTCAAGCTTCTTGAGTGTTGTTGGAGCTGCACCTACCCAGGCAAATGGGGAATATTCCATCATGCTGCTGACTTGGTGAATGGTGAATAGACTTTGGGGTGTCAGGAGTGAGTTACTCGTCTAGTCTCTGACCTGTTCTTGTAGTCACTGTGTTTATTTGGTGAGACCAGTTGAGTTTCTGGTCAATGGTAACCCTAAGAATGTTGACAGTGGAGGATTTAGTGATGGCAATACCGTTGAATGCCAAGAGGCAGTGGTTGGAGTGTCTCTTATGGGTGATGGTCATTGTCTGGCATTTGTGTGGCGCGAATGTTACTTGCCACTTCTCTGCCCAAGCCTGGATATTGTCCAGATCTTGTTGCATTTGAACATGGAGTACTTCAGTATCTGAGGAATCGCGAATGGTGCTGAACAATGGTACAATCATCGGCGAACATTCCCACTTCTGACATTACGACAGAGAGAAGGTCATTGATGAAGCAGCTGAAGATTGTTGGGCTGAAGACACTACCCTGAGGTATTCCTGCAGAGATGTCCTGGAGCTGAGATGGCTGACCCTCCACAACCACAACCATCTTCCTTTGTGCCAGGTATGGTTTTTAACCAGCGGTGTGTTTACCCCCGATACCTGTTGATTCCAATTTTGCCAGGGCTCCTTGTTGCCACACTCGGTCAAATGTGGCCTTGATGTCAAGGGCTGTCACTCTCACCTCACCTTTGGAATTCAGCTCTTTTGTCCACGTTTGAACCATGGCTGTGATGAGATCAGGAGCTGAGTGATTCTGGCGAAACCTAAACTGGGCATCACTGAGCAGGTTGTTGCTGAGCAGGTGCTGCTTCATAGCACTGTTGATGACCCCTTCCATCACTTTACTAATGATGGACAGTAGACTGATTGGGCAGTAATTGGCCAGGTTGGATTTGTCCTGCTTTTTGTGTACAGGACATACCTGGGCAGTTTTCCACGTTGTTGCGTAGATGCCAGTGTTGAAACTGTACTGGAAGAGTTTGGCTAGGGAAGTGGCAAGTTCAGGAGCACACATTTTCAGTACTATTGCTGAATGTTATCAGGGCTCTTTGCCTTTGCAGTATCCAGTGCCTCCAACTGTTTCTTGATATCATATGGAGTGAATCGAATTGGCTGGAGATTGACATCTGTGATGCTGGGGACCACTGGAGGAACCTGAGATGGATCATCCACACAGCACTTCTGACTAAAGATTGTTGTGAATGCATCAGTCTTATCTTTTGCCTTATCTGTCTTCCCAGTATTAACTTTTTGGGATAGAATCAGGTGTCTCATGCATTAGTCTTCCACCTGATTGAATACTATTCGACCATCAAAGTCAAGATACCACAGGATTCCATCCATGGCCTTTGCTGCATTAAACAACTCTGGAAGTGCATTCTACATCTCAAAACCACTCTTGCAAACATATTGATCCATTTCATCCTTAATCTCTTACATTTAGTCCTATTTATGGTCTCTCTTACTGGATTATTCGATTGCTGAAAAACAGTCTCTTCTGATATTATTAGGTAATTAATAATATATTATTAATTATTGCAGATTGGGCTTGCCCTGGATCACAGTGGCATCCAGGAACCTCCATAAGCTACAGCTATAACACATCAATGTCCTGCCTTCCTTAATAATTGATGTGTTATAGCTGCAGCTTATGGAGGTTCCTGGATGCCACTGTGATCCAGGGCAAGCCATATCTGCAATAAGTGTTTGCAGTTTGAACAGCTTTAGCTCAGAGTTTATAAGCTGGAAGCCAAACATCATACATTGTGACACATCAGTGTAGAGAAAAGTTACTGGATACTTTATCCCAGGAGGTGGTCACATTCTTTAAGATAGAATCTTTTGATTTGGAGACTGGTCAGGGTGTGACTGCGAGTGAGGCTTGGGTACTCAACGGGCAAAGGTGCCTTTGCAATTATTCAACATATTTGAAATCCTTTCAGCTTGTTGGATGAGAGTATGAGCTGCAGGGTGGATGAGTTAACTGACACTGGCAATGGAGACCATTCAGGTGGGGGAGGGAGCAACAAAAAGGTATGTAATATGTTGGGGGAAGTTTTGGGGGGGGTGTGGTCATTGACTCTATTCCCTACAGAAAACAGCTGGCATTAAGTTGCCTGCCTGGGATCAAGGTTCAGGCCATCTGATCAGGACTACAGAGTAATTTACGGTGAGAGACAGAGGATCTAGTCATAGTGGTCCATGCAGGTACCACTGACATTGGCAGGACAAGGAAAGAGGTTCTTCATAGTCAGAATGAGGAGCTAGGTACAAACTGAAAAGTAGAACCTCACAGACCATAATGTCTGGATTATTACTGGCATCACATATAAATTGATATAGGGCAAGTAAAATTAGAAAAATGAATGTGTGGATCAAAGAATGATACAGTAGAAATGTGTTCAGGTTATTGCGGCACTGACACTAGTACTAAGGAATTGAAAGTTGTACCAGTGAGATGGTCTGCACTTGAATCTTGCTGAGGATAACGATGTAACTAGGGAAGCTGAGAATATTTTAAACTAAATAGTTGGCGCAAAAGATCAAATTTGGGAATGACAAACAGACCATGACCAGAACTAATAGAGAGTAAACCAACAGATAAGGCTAGAAGTCACAAAAATAATAAAATGACACAAAGACTCTGTATCGTGTTATGACTAAGATGGGAGGAGTGCACTGGTCTCTCTCACTCTCTCTAGTCTAACTACACCGTTGGTTACAGCACGTATTAAAATGTTTTATCCAGTCACCAATATAGCTCATTAAGTACCTTTTTTAAGAGTTAAATGATCCAGCACCAGGTGTTTTTTCATAAACAAGAAAAGTATTGATTATGTTATGGAAACAAGACTTATTCAGCAAAGATGTACAGTTGATTTACCCAATTTTCCATCTGAAAGTATAAATATCTACCCTGCTAAATAACTCACGGCAGAGGGTAAACTTTGCCCAATACTTTTTTTAGTGTTTGGAGGGTGAAACGGATAAGACATAAATATTCAAGGTGGCTTTCAGCTGACATTTAGATGGGCATCACTAAACATAGGCAGTTGTCACTGGAATGATTGCAGTTGCAGCTTGATCAGGAAACATCAAAAATAACTGTTTTAGAAGCTTTTCAAGAGAACAGCCAGATTGGTGTTTCAGTTTTCACATTGCACCTTCAAAAAGCATTACTCAGAATAACAGGAAACATTTGGTACATTCACTCAGGAGGCTATATCCTAACTAAACTCCAAACAAGATCCAAATCAAAACTAATTCCTGACAGTTAAATCAAGGCATGTGACTTCTAGTAAACAAGTCCAAGCAATTAACTTTAGCCATATGAGTTTTAAGAAATGAATTTTAAACAAAATGCCCAATATGTCCTTTCAGTGACCTTTTTTCAGAAAACTAAATATAGTCCAGGTAACTTCTCAGTGTTCAAATGAACGTTCACGATTTTGTAGACATGAGTCCTCAAACAGTATTAAATATGAAGTGCCTCACAACAATCTGAAGGCATGTGGCTTTTACTCAGTTAATGGAAAGGAGGGAGGAACTCAAGATGCATGAAATAAACTAATAATACAAATAAAAATGAATAAATATGATTTGAAAGTCATTAAGGAGACATGACTGCAGCATGACATAGCTTGGATCTTGAATATTTGAAAGGAACCTGACATCTAGGAAGGATATAAAGCTATCCAAGGTAACTGGGTGACAATAAAGAGAGATGATCTAAGTTCAGCATACTAGCATACAGTAACTGTTGGTTAGAGATGAGAAATGATAAACCCCCAAAGTTACTCATGGGATTAATGTACAGGCCCCCTAATAAAAACTACTCAGTAGGATTGAATATAAAATTTAAAAAATGGTTTCCTGTCAGAGAGGTATGACAAAAATCATGGGATATTATAATTTATATATAGACTGGAAAAATCAGATGGGCAAAGGTTGAGAGATTTTAGAATATTGTTGGGATAGTTTCTTGAGATACGTTCTGAGCCAATCTTGGCATCAGTCATCACAGTGGAAGATATCAGTAGCATACCAGATAAGCATTGTGGCCATCATGAAGGGGAAAGTTATGGGAAAACTGAAAGGTCTGAAGGTGGATAAATCTCCTGGGCCAGATGGGCTATGCCGGAGCATTCTGAAGGAGATAGCTAAGGGGTTTGTGGATGCTTTGGTGGTGATCTTTCAGGAATCACTAGAGGTAGGACGGAGATGGGAAATTATAGGCCTGTTAACCTGACCTAGATTGTTGGTAAGATTTTAGACTTCATTATTAGGGATGAGATTGCAGGGTACTTGGAAGTGCATGGTAAAATAGAACTGAGTCAGCTTGGCTTTGTCATGTTTGAAACATCTGTTAGAATTCTTTGAGAATTTAATGAGCAAGCTATACAAAAGAGTGGATCGGTTTGGATTTCCAAAAGACCTTCAACAAGGTGCCACACTGAATAAGATAAGAGCCCATGATGTTAGGGGCAAGTACTGGCATAGATAGAGCATTGGCTGACTGGCTGAAGGCAGAGAGTAGAGATAAAGAGATTTTTTCAGGATAGCAGCCGGTGACTAGTAAAGTTCTATAGGGGGATGTGTTGGGGCATAACTATTCACATAGTACATTAACAATCTGTGTGAAGGAACTGAGGACATTGTTTCTAAGTTTGCAGATAACACAAAGTGAATTTGGGGAAGTAAGATAGAAAATAAAGACATGACAGATGAATTAAGCATGTGTTTTGCATCAGTCTTCACTAAAGAAGTTGCAAGTAACACCTCTGCTTTTGCTCAGTTAATGGAAAAGAGGGAGAAACTCAAGATGCATGAGAATAAATCACCAAGGCTTCTTTGATAGCACCTTCTGGACAGAGGGACAAAAGCAGCCAATGCATGGGAATTTTACCACTTGCAAGTTCCCTGCCAAGTCACATACTATTCTCACTTGGAAATTTTATGAAATCTAGTAGTACAGCAGACAAGCAGACACAGAACTGACAACAGGCTCTGCATCTGGATCCGTTGTTGATGATTTCAATCAGAAAAAAAAACAGTTTTTCAATCATTTTATCAGTCAGCAGTCACAGCATGTACAAATGACATTTAACCATTGTCATTCCAAACACTGGGACATGGAGTCCTTCGACAAGGAGAACAATAGGATGTTCTCTCATGCATTAGAGCTGATTCAGAGATATACTGGAACTTTATTGCTGGAACAGCACAGCAGGTCAGGCAGCATCCAGGGAACAGGAGATTCGACGTTTCGGGCACAGGCCCTTCTTCAGGAATGAGCAGAGAGTGTTCAGCAGGAGAAGATAAAAGGTAGGGAGGAGGGACTTGGAGGAGGGGCGTTGGAAATGTGATAGGTGGAAAGAGGTCAAGGTGAGGGTGATAGGTCGGAGTAGGATGGAGGCGGAGAGGTCAACAAGAAGACTGCAGGTCAGGAAGGCGACGTGGTCGACGGTGCCCTCCACCGCATCTCCTCCACTTCCAACTCCCCTCCTCCAAGTCCCTCCTCCCTACCTTTTATCTTCTCCTGCTGAACACTCTCTGCTCATTCCTGAAGAAGGGCATGTGCCCGAAACGTCGAATCTTCTGTTCCCTAGATGCTGCCTGACCTGCTGTGCTGTTC
>NC_057716.1:5038949-5067745 GCF_004010195.1 Chiloscyllium plagiosum | reverse complement strand
CAGACTGGGATCACGGATAGTTAGGTCAGGATCACGGTGAAGCAGACTGGGATCACATTTAATTAGGTCAGGATCACAGTGAACCAGACTGGGATCACGGATAGTTAGTCTACTCCGACCTATCACCCTCACCTTGACCTCTTTCCACCTATCACATTTCCAACGCCCCTCCTCCAAGTCCCTCCTCCCTACCTTTTATCTTCTCCTGCTGAACACTCTCTGCTCATTCCTGAAGAAGGGCCTGTTCCCGAAACGTCGAATCTCCTGTTCCCTGGATGCTGCCTGACCTGCTGTGCTGTTCCAGCAATAAAGTTTCAACTTTGATCTCCAGCATCTGCAGACCTCACTTTCTCCTCAGAGATATACTGCACAAGTCATAAGGCACACATGCAGTCAGAGATTCTAAGTGTCATAGAAAGAATGACAATCTTTTCCCCACTGTTTCAAACCATCACATTATGCATGAAGGCAAAATTGCGCATAAGATAGTAATGTGGACATTTTGTAGTTCATATTGAGATAGGTCGCTCCTAGACCATGTCATTGTAAATTGTGGAACATAGGTGAAAATTTACATTACTGATCTTAGTTCTGCTTCTCAGCCATTACGGCAATTCATTTGTAACATTCAATGACATGGTCAAGATTACTTATAGCTATAATTTTCAGTTGACAAAGTTGATCATTGCCACAAAACTTTCAATACAGATGTCTTTACTTGTACTGTGTAGACAACTGTATATTTCTCTTTGACCAGTCTCGCATATCTTTCTCAAAAAATCCTGCTGCCTCAAACAAAAAAAAAGTTTTACTCTTCTTACTTCAGGTACTATGGCAGCCATTTTTAATTTCCATTGTGCATTTGTGCTTTTGATGAGGGTAGAATACAACATAGGTAATACTTCACAGAGTGATTTGTAGATTCAGCCTGCCAATGTAGTTGACCCTACCCTCCCCAAAGCCTTGCATGCCCTATCAAATTTAAGTCTGCATTTCCCTACTTTATCCCCTAGCCCTTAGCTTACAGCTTAGTTATGTTATATAGAAACTGGAGCCCATAAGTCAATTACAGATTTGCGAACACAAGCCCAGTCTATTTGAAAACCAGCCTTCCTTCCATTGGTTCTGTCTACACTTCCTGCTGCCTTGGGAAAGCAGCCAATGTAATCAAAGACTCTTCCCGCCCTGATTATACTCTCTTCCACCCTCTTTCAGCAGGCAGAAGATATAAAAATTTGAAAACATTTGCCAGCAGATTCAAGAATAGCTGTTGTTGGACTAATAAACAGACCTCTCACACACTAGACTTGATCTTTCTCTGCACCTTCTCTGTATCTGTGACACTATGTTCTGCATTCTGTTCTATTACTCTGATGTACGTATGTAAGATATGATTTGCCTGGATACCATTCAGACAGTACTTTTCACTATATCTTGGTACATGTGGAGCAGCACGGTGGCTCAGTGGTTAGCACTGCTGTATCACAGCACCAGGGTCCCAGGTTCAATTCTAGCCTCGGGTGACTGTCTGTGTGGAGTTTGCACATTCTCCCCGTGACTGCTGGGTTTCCTCTGCTTTCCTCCCACAGTCCAAAGCTGTGCAGGTTAGGTGAATTGACCATGCTAAATTGCCTATACTGTTAGGTGCATTAGTCAGAGGGAAATGGGTCTGGGTGGGTTACTCTTCGGAGGGTCGGTGTGAACTTGGTGGGCCGAAGGGCCTATTTCCACACTGTAGAGAATCTAATCTAATCTAATAATCGATCAAATAAACTGCTGAAGTCAGCAAGCGTGCGCAAAGAAAGCAATATGAAGTATACAGAGACTGATAGCCTAAAAGCTAGTGCAAACTGAATGAATGCCTAACAGCCATGAGATTCATCCTGTGCAGATACATGAGAAGCCTGTGAGCAAAGCAACCTAACAGATGCATGTGAGTTATAGGTGTCATTGAACTTCAACATAAAGAGTTGAAGTGATTTATGAGCATAGTAAGCACGTGTGATGATCTGGTAAAAGTGGTCATTTGCTCATGCTGACCTGAATGAATGAAGGGCCAAGGAGGAAGGATTACCATGGAGTATGCAGGGATATTGTTATGATGAAGCAGTTTAATATTAACTTACATTAGCTGCAGCAGCCAGGAATCAATTTTGATTTACATGTCAGAATATTGCACTGTTTGGTTTCTTGGAGAAGGAGAAGAAAACTGGATGTAACATTGAAAAGAGTGAGTTGAGGCTTTAATGGGATGCAAATACATGGAAATTAAAAATAGTCATGTCAAAATGGCAAGATTTTGAAGTCACAATTTAAGGCTTGAGTGGAAAAGTTTTTCTTAAGGTTGAAATTCAGTTATTGTTCATTTTCCCTTTCTTTTCCCTTTTTTTGCCATTGCTCATGCCAAACCAGGAGTGAAAAATTTCCTTCCTTTGCTTAGAACATAGAACATAGAACATAGAAGAATACAGCGCAGTACAGGCCCTTTGGCCCTCGATGTTGCGCCGATCCAAGCCCACCTAACCTATACTAACCCACTATCCTCCATATACCTATCCAATGCCCGCTTAAATGCCCATAAAGAGGGAGAGTCCACCACTGCTACTGGCAGGGCATTCCATGAACTTACGACTCGCTGAGTGAAGAACCTACCCCTAACTTCAGTCCTATATCTACCCCCCCTTAATTTAAAGCTATGCCCCCTTGTAATACCCGACTCCATACGCGGGAAAACGGTTCACACTGTCAACCCTATCTAACCCCCTAATCATCTTGTACACCTCAATCAAGTCACCCCTAAACCTTATTTTCTCTAATGAAAACAGCCCCAAGTGTCTCAATCTTTCCTCATACGATCTTCCTTCCATACCAGGCAACATCCTGGTAAACCTCCTCTGCACCCGTTCCAGTGCCTCCACATCCTTCCTATAGTATGGCGACCAAAACTGCACACAATATTCCAGATGCGGCCGCACCAGAGTCTTATACAACTGCATCATGACCTCAGGACTCCGGAACTCAATTCCTCTACCAATAAAAGCCAGTACGCCATATGCCTTCCACACCGCACTATTTACCTGGGTGGCAACTTTCAGAGATCTGTGTACATGGACACCAAGATCCCTCTGCTCATCCACACTACCAAGTATCCGACCATTAGCCCAGTACCCCATCTTTTTGTTATTCTTCCCAAAGTGAATCACCTCACACTGAGCTACATTGAACTCCATTTGCCACCTTTCTGCCCACTTCTGCAGCTTATCTATATCCCGCTGTAACCTGACACATCCTTCCTCACTGTCAACAACTCCTCAGACTTTCGTATCATCCGCAAACTTGCTCACCCAACCTTCTAACCCCTCTTCCAGGTCATTTATAAAAATGACAAACAGCAATGGTCCCAAAACAGATCCTTGCGGAACACCGCTAGTGACGGCACTCCATGAAGAAACTTTGCCATCAACTACTACCCTCTGTCTTCTTCCATCCAGCCAATTCCTAATCCAAACCTCCAACTCACCCTCAATGCCATACCTCCATATTTTTTTGCAGTAGTCTACCATGGGGAACCTTATCAAACGCCTTACTAAAATCCATATATACCACATCTACCACTTTCCCCTCATCAACCTCCTTCGTCACCTTTTCAAAGAATTCAATAAGGTTTGTGAGGCACGACCTGCCCTTCACAAAACCATGCTGACTATCCTTGATCACATTATTCCTAACCAGATGTGCATAAATCCTATCCCTTACAATTCTCTCTAAGACTTTGCCCACAACAGAAGGGAGACTCACCGGCCTATAGTTACTAGGGTTATCCCGACTCCCCTTTTTGAACAAGGGAACCACACTTGCTATCCTCCAGTCTTCTGGCACTACTCCTGTAGACAAAGAGGACATAAAAATCAAGGCCAATGGCTCTGCAATCTCCTCCCTTGCTTCCCAGAGAATCCTAGGATAAATGCCAGGGGACTTATCTACTTTCCCTATAGCTGAAACCGTCCAACCCTGGCAACATCTTTGTAAACCTTTTCTGAAAGCCTCTATATATAATGCCATGTAACGGCTATCCTGTATCACTTGGGGCATGATTTTCTTTCCTCCCTGGAGGGAGTGAGGTAAGTGATGAGGCAGGGGAATAATTGGGCAAGAAAGGCATGGGGAGAAACTCATCCGCTTTCCACTAATTTAATAATTGTATAGGATTTAAGGTCCTTAAGTAGTGAATTAATTACACTTATTAGCCTTAACTTGCCATCTTTCTGACTACCTGCCTCACAAGTGGGTGAGAAAGGGACAATTAGAAGCAAGGGGGTGGTCTCTAAAAACCATATCTTCCCTTAATGCCTAACTCCGTGTGACTCATGACCCCACAGGAAGTAAAGTAAATTTGTAATCTCCTGACTGGAACCCCCAAAGATTCGGTCTTGACCAATGGACTTCAGGATCCAGAGGCTTCCAGCCTCTAATTATCTGGCAACTTCTGGAAACTCAGGTTAACAGTGTTGAGGTCGGGGGGATCCAAGATGGCGGCGACCCAGCAAGTCTGGGTCTACAGTGCTCCTCCCAAGACTTGGGCAAAGTGGATCACCCACCTCCACCACACTCACCAAATCATTTAAAATAGCTTTTACTTAATGTAATTAGTTGCTGTGCCTGAGCCCAGACTGTAAGTAATGACACAAAGATAATTGTTGTTCCATGTTATATGAACCAAAGCAACAAACTCTCTGTAAATGAATCATTTGCACATTTAAAGGACATAGGGAAAAACATGAGCAGCAGATTACTCATAGAAACATGGTCATATACCCAAGGTGGTTTTGGGACAGCAAGCAGTCAATTTCATCTGCTTTCCGGGTTACTCTGACTGCCTGGCATTACCCATAAGCCCACAGCATCCACACAAAGACACCTGGGATCAGCAAAACACAGAATAGCAGGCACCTAATGTGGACATTGATCGCAAAATTACTGCACTTGGTTTTGGAGTCTCCACAGTTTAGTTTTCTTCCAGAATTCTATATCCTCACTGTATGGACTACAGGACAGGGTATTTAATCAGTCCACAGTATCACAGAATGAATGGCCTCTACAATATGGATGAATAAATGATAGGGCATTGAATCCGTCCCTCGTGAACATTCTGACAATCTGAAACTTGAAGATATTCAGTAGTAAATCCAATCACCATGTCCCAGGTTGGATACTCACCACAATCAGAAAGCCTTCAACATTTGACCCGACCTCCCTCATCTGTACAGGATAGCACAGCTCAGGTCCTCAGCAAAATAATCTGAATCTCCACAACATTGGTCATGGTAATGCTCTGGTTTAGAAAGCAGACGCTTTATCTGGGATGAAGCAAAGCTTCCTGCCTGATGTCCAGGCTCATGCTCCCAAGCTCCTCTCCTCATCCCTCTCCTTGTGAATGGAGATTCCCCCTCCCAGATTGGGAGCACACACTGGGGTGAGAAAACCCCACAGGTTACCCAGCATTCCCCATGGAGATCACTAGAGTTGTACCACAGCTTGGCATTGCAGCCCAATAAATATTGATTGAAATTGATAGCTAAAGACAAAATAACAATCCCAAATGAACGCACCTTCATGCAGACCATTATTGATGTGGAACATCAAAGGGTAACAGCAACAAAGGTCAACGTGGGAAACATCCTGTTGGATAAAGTTGTTTGATCTCTGTGGGAGTGCAGCTGCCTTAATACTCCAGATCTTAGTGTTTGTCCTATTACACACTGTACCACAGCGTTGTGCATCATTTTACAAATGGCACACTCACACATCTTTTTGACAATTCAGTAACTCAACAATACACATCATAATTGGAACCCTGTTCTCAACATCCCTACCAGTGATCTGTCCTCATAAATATCACGCCTCCACACATCCACTGACTGATGAAAACACACAAGATGAACAAACTCATCCGTGCTCACCATCAGTTATCACTCTGAATGACCTGAGTTAATAGAGTGTGGTGCTGGAAAAAGTACAGCAGGTCAGGCAGCATCCCAGGAGAAGAGAGTCGATGTTTCGGGTACGACTCTCCCCACCTGCCCACGATGGTACGGCACTGCCCTCACACAAATAAAATCTGAATCTATGCAACATTGGTCATTGCAACTGCTCTGAAGTGTCCTGCCTGAAACCTTTACCTCTTGGTCCTTGGATGCTGCCTGACCTGCTGTGCCTTTTCCAGCACCATGCTCTATCTGCAGTCCCCATAGTCTCCTCATTCCTAATGATCTGCTGAACCCACCCATTACCCGGTTTTATCTGGGCTCCCATTTGGAGCAAGCTGCCTGAACAAGATCCACCAACACAATCCCTTTCCATCAAGGGATGGGAAACACCAGGTGTCACTGCGAGGTGGATTGTTACAAAACCCATATCAGGCTGTGAACTACCACAGGGAGAGGGTGGTCTTCCGAAACCCAGAAGTGCTCAGCCAAAATCCATCAATGTGGCCAGGGCCAATGCTCAGCCAAACCCCATCAATGTGGCCTCGGTGTAAACCCATTCTGCACAGTATAGGGAAACACACAATGCTGTACATTACTGAGGAGCTGCTGAACTGACAAACTATTCACTTTAAATTCAGTCAGTGAGGACACTATTGTCTGACAGTGGGATTTGCCTTGCTGAATGGAAATATAATAGTTATCAGTTGTCTATAGAAATGAGGATGATTAAATGCAGAGGTTTATATAAGTTAAGTTGTTCCAAGACCTACCAGGAACACCAACGACAGCGAGGATGGTCTCGTACACTCTATCAATCCCCCGCTACCAGTAAGCACTTTTAAAACCAAACGGTCTTACCTTCGCTGCTGCTCGCACTGGAAAATCCAGAACCTTTTAATCTTTTAAGCTTGTAATCCAGAACCATGACTATTCACTTTAATGTAGAAGAACCTCTACAGGTACACAACCCATCTACAGAGGTATTGGAAAGCCAAGATAATGGCAGAAACAGTTTATAATTTTTCTTTTATGACCAGATATGAAACTAGTTATGCTTGTGCAGTCTAAGTAAAATTCCTCACCATTTTTGCAGATGGTGTAACAAGAAATTGAATTGATACTACATAAAGGAATTATCTAACCAAACAAAACCTACAATTGGGTGTTTTGATTTGGTGCCAGTACTGAAATCAAATGTAATTGATGTAGATCTCTCTCAGTTGAATAAAGCTGTTGAAAAAGAATATATTCAGGGGAAAGTCAGACTGCAAGACCCGCATTGTCACATATTCCTACAGCAAAGTCTGAACAAGAAAACATAAATTTTGAGGTGACCTGTGCGTCACTGACTCCTAATAGTCTACCAGCAAGAAAACACATTAAAGTGGTAATTCAAAAGGCACAAAAAACAAATGCGTAATGTTATGAAATCTGTGATAGAGTATGTTCGATGTCACCCAATTAGAAGGGAAGATTTTGAGCAAAGAAGACATCTCAGTGTCATGGATAACTTGCTGATTTATGATAAGACTCAGACTTGACATACGGTGATCCCAGATAGAGTTATATCTGGGTCCCTTTGCTAGCACTGAACTGAGGACCACTTGATTTTCCCTTCTGTGATACTTCAGGTTTTGTCCCTCTGTTGCTCTATTCTTCTTTTAAATACATCTTTATAACCCCTCCCTTAAAAAAAAGCTTTAACTTCTTCACTTTTGGAAACTACCACTTCAAATTCAACCTCTCTTTCCTCTCCTCAGTTCTTGAAAAGATTTTTGCCTGAAACTCAAGTGCATCTTTTTGGAATTCCAGAGTTGAATTCATCCAATCAGGTTTCCCCTTCAAGTCATGATAGGAAAATGGCTCTCATCAGGGTCACAAATGACATCCTTTGTGACTTTGATAAAGATAAACTATCCCTCCTTGACCTCTTGACAAGTCTGTAATATTTGACAAGATTGGCAAAATTATCTTCCTCCAATGTATGTACGTGGTTGTTCAACTGGGTGGAACTACTTTCACTTAGTTCTGTTCTTACTTATCTAATCATAGCAAGTGTATCATTTGCAATAATGTTTCCTCTCATTCCTGCGCTGTTACCTCTTGTGTACTCTAAGGGTATATCCTGGGCATCTGATATTTGTCATCCATATTTCAGTCCTTGACAACATCATCCAAAAGCACTATTATGCTTTTTCATCTTCAATTCTGATAGCCACTCTACCTCACCAAAACCTTTCTCATTTACTCCACTGCTCAATTATCAGGCTACTTATCCAATATCCAGTATTGGATGAGCAGAAACTTCCTCCAGTTCAATTTTGGGATAAAGTTTTTCAGTTGTTTTCAGCTCCTGCTTCAGTCTCCCATTTCTTAACTGCCAACTCCGCTCCTTCTCTTGGCAGGAGGATCTGAGAATAAACTAGATTATTTGTAACTTTGATGATGTATTTAACTGAGCGATAAGCTTTGTACATCCTTACCATCACTCTAACTGTTTATTTCCATTGCTGTTTCTGTCTAAGGGCTGCTGAAACCTTCATTCACAGCTTTGTTATGTGATTTTTTGGAAGATTTGTAGCTCAGGTTGAGGTTCAGGTTGTAAGTTTGCTCGCTGAGCTGGAAGGTTCGTTTTCAGACGTTTCATCACCAAGCTAGGTAACATCATCAGTGAGCCTCCAGTGAAGTGCTGGTGTTCTGTCCCACTTTCTATTTATATGTCTTGGTCTGTTACAGTGGGTGATATCATTTACGGTTCTTTTTCTCAGAGGTTAGTAAATGGGGTCAAAATCGATGTGTTTATTGATGGAGTTTCAGTTTGAATGCCAGACCTCTAGGAATTCCCATGCATGTCTCTGTTTAGCCTGTCCTGGGATGAATGTGTTGTCCCAGTCGAAGTGATGTCCTTCTTGGCCTGTATGTAAGGATACTAGTGATAGTGGGTCATGTTTTTTGGTGGCTAGTTGGTGTTCTTGTATGCTGGTGACTAGTTTTCTGCCTGTCTGTCCGATGTAATGTTTGTTACAATCCTTGCAGGGTAATTTGTAAATAACATTTGTTTCAGGTTCATCAGTAGCTGTTTCACTGTGCTTGTAAGTTTGTGAGCTACCATGATGCCAAGGGATCGGAGTAGTCTGGTAGTCATTTCCAAGATGTCTTTGATGTATGGTAATGTAGCCAGAGTTTCTGGGCGTGTTGTGTCTACTTGTTTGGGTTTGTTGTTGAAGAATCAGCAGACTGTGTTTATCAGATCGGGTTGTTCTTGAATACTCTGTATAAGTATTTTTCTTCTGCTGCTCGTAATTCCTTGGTGCGGCAGTGTGTTGTGGACCATTTAAATAATGTCCTGATGCAATTTTGGAAAACTTAGCACCAAAACACTTTGCAACAGACCATGAACTGGACAAGCACATTAGAATGAGCCATCAGCATCAAACACCAACAGACCAAGACAAAGGAAAAACTATCCCTACAAGAAAAACTGGACAACCTCACACAAAAGAACAGCACGGACAACTCAGAAGCTTGAATTAAGAACCTATCCAACCAACCACTAAAAAACGTGGAAAAATAAGAGAGATGAACTACTGCTACAGAGACGCAGACAAAGAACTTCTTAGCAGCATTAGAATTAACCCTGAAAGACAAAGAACTCAGAAGAAACCCAGCAGACCATCAGACAGACAGTTGCACCAACACAAAGCAAGAATAAGGAAGGGAACACCCTCAACACACAGGAAAGGAAAGATCTAGAAGGACTCAGAGAAGACAGAAACATTGTAATCCTACCTGCAGACAAAGGGCGCATAACCATCATCCTAAACAGGACACAGTACATTGAAAAGATTAAGTCACTGCTCGCAGATAACGACACTTATCAACAGATGGCGATAGAGACTCCACAGCTCAAAAACTGCATCACAGCCGCATTGAAGAAGCTTCATAAATCAGGTGAAATTAACAAGACAGATCTCTAAAAAAACGAAATCTGGTGGATCCAACGCACCTCGCTTCTATAGATTACCTAAGGTATTCAAACCAGGGGACCCCTCAAACCCATTGTCTCACTCCCCGGCACACCGAAATACAGACTAGCAAAAGAATTCCACCGAAAACTGAAATACCTAGTAGACGACATGCCACTCTATCCACTCCACCCAAGAATTCCTGACCATCATCAAAGACACCAAAATAGAAGAGGATAAAATAATGGTCTCATTTGATGTAACAATCCTATTCACACCAATTAACATCAGCGTAGCCAAAGAAACACTGACCTCACTACTAGACAAACCAAGGACTCAAATACCAGACAACACCAACTTTATCAGCAAGGACAACATCCACAAGCTAGTAGGCCTGTGCTTCACTACCCACTTCATCTTAAATGACAAAACCTACAAATAAGTTAATGGAACACCCATAGGATCACCAATAGCAGGCTTCTTAGCTGAAGCAATAATGCAGAGACTCAAATGAACAGCTGTCCCCATGATCCAACACAAATTTTGTATCGCTACATGGATGACACCTTTGTCATCACAAAATGGAACAAATTAGAGGAAACCTACAACATCATCAACAGCATCCTTACTGGCATAAATTTCACAAAAGAGGAGGTGAACAACAACAGACTGTTCCTGGAACAGACAGTTAATGGAGAACTGCAGACTAGCGTCTACAGGAAAGCAGCACACAAAGACTAGATACTTAATTACAGAAGCAATCATCCCAACACCCACTAGTATCCTTACGTACAGATGAAGAAGGACACCACTTCGACTGGGACAACACATCCATCCTAGGACAGGTAAAACAGAGACATGCATGGGAATTCCAAGACACATAAATAGAAAGTGGGACAAAATGCCAGCGCTTCATCGGAGACTAACTGATGATGTTACCCAGCATGGTGACAAAATGTCTGAAAACAAACTTCCAGCTCAGCGAGCAAACTTACAACCTGAACAGCTTTGTTATCTCTAGAGTTGATTGTTCTTATGTGACTTGACTGGTTTCCCACATTCTATCCATTTGTTGATGTTGTCCAAAACTCTTCTCTCTGTGTCCTTGGGTGTACTAAGTCCAAAACTTCAATCACTCTTGGGCTCCTTCAGCTTGGTTCCTGGTCAGATAACATTGTTGTTTTAAAATTCTCATCTTGTTATCAAATCCCTTCATAATTTTGTAATTACCTTTATTCTAGTATTCAACTAATTCTCACAATTTAAACATTCCCAATCCTAGTTGCTCTAACATTGGTGGCCATGCCTTCAATTACAAAGGACCAAAATTCTTGAGTTCCCTCCCTACACCTCTCTCCCTTATTTTTCTGCAGTTAAGTAATAATTATTTTGCAATGATATCCCCTTAGATTTATGTTAACAAAGACTCGATGAAACTCATTATTTCAACTTGGAGTCACAGGTGGTTGTAATTTTAAAAACATTTAAAGAGCAGGGGATGTAAATGACTTGATAGCTTTACAGTTCCATAGACCTCATCTACCGGTTATGCGCAATTAAGTCTACTGTTAAAAATCATCATTAACATACCATTATAAACAGAACTCTCCAGCCTAACTGGTACTTATTCAAATGCCCTGTCAATATTTGGTTTCTTATGTATGAAACCCATCATTCCCCCTTTTACCTATGGGCAAAAATAGGGTGTCTCAGAAATAGAGGTAGAATTCCTGGATCTGCGGTCTGATGCCATTTTTGATGAGGTGTTGGTTCTCCATGACTTCATGAAAATCTAGACATTTATTGTAAAATTGCATTTTGTAGATTTAAATGTCTATCTTAGCTGTAGGTTAACTTAAATCTCTTCCTTACCAACTGTATTTACTTCTGTATCAATGATTGTTTCACTAGCAATCTTTGTTTTTCTTCACGTGCTCAGTAATTTTTATTGACACCATTGCACGAAATGGTCAAAATTGATTCTTGTGGTTTAAATCTTCGTTTAGGAGGTCTTGTGGCTCAGTAGGTAATATCTTTGACTCTAAGCCAGAAGTTTCAGGTTCAATTCTCACTCCACGAATTGTTGGTTATGGAGAGCAGTCATGATGTGGTTCACTAGATTGATAATCAGTCTGTCATTGCTTCTAACACATTCCCAATATTCCCCATATAGCCCATCTATATATGATGATAATGAAGCAGACTTTGTCTCAATTTAAGCTTATTTTTGACTCATTCTGATCACCTCATTAAATTGAATATATTAGTAAACATTGCCTTTTTAACAATCAGAAAATAAAACAAGTTCACAACATTTTCTTTGACTGTGACAGTGGAAGTTGCTTATCTTCTAGGTTGATTTGTGCAGTAAAAAGCTGGATCGAGCAGAACAACTCATTGGTGGACTTGGTGGCGAGAAGACTCGTTGGAATGAGACTGCCATAAATTTAGGCATTCAATATACTAACCTAACAGGTGACATCCTGATTTCTTCTGGAATAGTGGCATATCTTGGGGCCTTCACATCAACCTATAGACAGGTAAATTAAAAATAAAGTTCAAGAAAATGGAATAGATGAGTTTTTTTTCCATCAAACTTTCTATGTACTTTCTAAAATGTGTTTTTCTAATGTAACATAACATGTTTTTCCATGGAGTTGATATAACCAAGACAGCGTTTATCCTTGAGGCAATAGCAAATGGCTCTTTACAGATATAATCACACAGCATCTATGGTCCCCTTGTATCAAACTGGTTGCTACTTCCTTGAACTATCCTAATAAAGTATTAATTGCAATTTTTTTTCACAACACCATGCTGATCTACTTGTTTGTCCCATACTTTTCTAAATATCATGCTGTCTTTAATAATTTATTCCTAATTGTTTTTTGCTTTCTGACCCCATCCTTCTTGATTAGTGGTGTTGTATTTGTCGTTTCTATTAGTTTGTGACCTTTCCCGAATCTAGGGAATTTTGGAAAATTACAAGCAATGCATCTGCTATTTCTACAGCTAATTATCTTAAGATTATAGAATACAGGCCTTCATATCCAGGAAACCTGTAACTTTTAAGTAACTTTGG
The DNA here is from genome assembly GCF_004010195.1 of Chiloscyllium plagiosum. NCBI lineage: Eukaryota > Metazoa > Chordata > Chondrichthyes > Orectolobiformes > Hemiscylliidae > Chiloscyllium > Chiloscyllium plagiosum. The sequence continues at coordinate 5,054,711 of NC_057716.1, read as the reverse complement.
TATTCCCATCTTAGAATTTCACATTTAGTTTGGTTGGATCATGTCAGAGGGCCTTTGCTATGAATCTTAATTAACCCTGACTCATTACACATTATCAGATCCAAAGTAGTTCTCATACTAGTTCTCGAACATATTCTAAGAAACTGGGCAAAAAATACCTTATTAACTCAACTTCATATCTTTAACAGAGCTACCTTACCATTTTTTCCTTTCCTCCTTTCTGAAATGTCCAATGCCATTGAATGTTCAGATCCTAGCATTCATGTCTCTGCAATGGTGATCATATCACAGTTAAAAGTCACACAACACCAGGTTATAGTCCAACAGGTTTATTTGGAAATACAAGCTTTCGGAGCGCTACCCCTTTATCAGGTAGCTCTGAAATAACCTATTGTTATGTGATTTTTAACCTTGTCCATCCCAGTCCAACGCTGGCATCTCCACATCCTATCATATCATACTCATTCATTTCTATTTGTACCATCAATTAATTCATCTTCTTGTCAATACTGCAGGCATTCAGATATTGTTAAGACTTCCTTCCTAAGAGATTTTAACATTTTCTGATGACCAATGTTATATTTATTCAACCCCTACATGGATTGACCTGGTTTCAATAATCATTATTTGAAATAAAAATGAAAAATAGTTGGAGAGTGGATAACTCAAAAGTAAACATTATGATTCTTTCCTTCCATTATAACCTACAGTTTCTCTCAAGGTGGAAGATCTCTGATTGGCCATCTAACTTTGAGTCTCAACGCACATCCCTTACTAGATTGAGAACTTGTCTCCTTGCCAATTATGTGGTGCCTCAGTGAAAATTCAATCAAGTAACCAATTCCAGCACCATCTACCCCATGAGCATGTTTGGGAACCGGAATGGTTTCAATAGTCTTGCCGTCAGATCTTAAGGCACATTATCTACAAATCTTCAAGTCATGGCTGCAGAGAACAGTGTCTTTCCTGCTGATTATATGGTTTCCTATAACTAATAGTTTTTTCACTCCCCCTGTTTAATGCTTTCTGCATTATTACTATGATACGGTCACCTAGTCACTGCAGCAAAGCAACTATTTTTAAAATATCCAAATGTTCTTTATTCATTGCACACACAGCATGCTTTGTGCTTGCCACTTTCCTGTGGATGATGTTTAGTCTTAATCATGATTTCTCACATATTGTAGTACCAAACAGGAAAATGGGTGGAGCAGTGCAAGGAGATGCGCATCCCATGCTCTGACGATTTCTCTCTGACAGTTACTTTGGGCGACGCTGTAAAAATTCGATCTTGGAATATTGCTGGATTACCTACTGATAGTTTTTCCATTGACAATGGTATCATCATATCGTAAGTATCAAACAGATTATTCATGGCAAATAAATAAAACAAATGGAGATGTGTGATTAGTTATTTTGATGGATAATTACTTATTGAATTTGGAAATAGCATTACCCAAAGCAACATCAAGAAATATCGTGGGTGGCACGGTGGCACTGTGGTTAGCACTGCTGCCTCACAGCGCCAGAGAGCCGGGTTCAATTCCCGCCTCAGGCGACTGACTGTGTGGAGTTTGCACATTCTCCCCGTGTCTGCGTGGGTTTTCTCCGGGTGCTTCGGTTTCCTCCCACCATCCAAAGATGTGCAGGTCAGGTGAATTGGCCATGCTAAATTGCCCGTAGTGTTAGGTAAGGGGTAGATGTAGGGGTATGGGTGGGTTGCTCTTCGGAGGGTCAGTTTGGACTTGTTGGGCCGAAGGGCCTGTTTCCACACTGTAAGTAATCTAATCTAAACATGAGGACTACAGCTTAATTTTGCAGAGTATGATCTGCTTTAAACAAATTAGCCTGATGTTCCCAACACACCTGTACACCAACCTACTGTTTCTGGTATTTTAGAGGTTGAGGCTGCTTCGGTGCAGTATGCTACAGCTAGAGTTCTGTTCACACATTGTGGTGAGCTCACAAGCCTGTTTCTGAGTTCAAAAGTGATCCATGTACTTGTGTCTTTGTCACATGGAAGACTTCGCTCCTCCTTGGGGACAGCAAGAAATGGTCAGTAAATGCTGGCCCAGACCACTTCACCTACGCTTCATGAATGAATTAAAAAAAAGAGAGGGTACTGCCCCTACTTATGATCAAATCTCATTTTATATTTTTGGTTGAGTGACCAGTCACCCAGTACTGTCATGGGTCTTCCTTAATTGACAGCTCTGCCTCTGATTTCTGCTGTCTAATTCACAATGTTAATTAAGTTAAGAGCTTGCAGTTTCAGTTACTGAAGCTTTAAAAGATCTAGAAAATTGACATTTTTACTTTTACCATTTAGATCTTGGGATAATTACACTTAAGACTTTGATGTACATGACCTGTAGTAGAAAGTGATTTTTTAAAAACTATAATAGAAAGTTTTCAATTGTTAACACTTTTTTAAACTTATACTGTCACTGAAATTATTTGCTTCTTTATGTAAACTTTTCTTATTCATTCATGACATGTAGCAATGGCTGACCAGGTCATCATTTATTGCTCTTAATTAGTCTTGGGGAGATGGTAGTGAATTGTTATCTTGAACTCCTGCTATCCTTAAAGTGTAAATGCACTGTAAGCATCTTAGGAATGGAGTTTGACCAAGTAACAGTGAAGGAACATTAATAAAGTTCCATGTCAGGATGGCATGTGCTTGGAAGACAACATGCAAATATTATTCCTATGTATTCTTTGCCATGTCCGTCTAGGTGACAGAGGTTGTGGGTTTGGACCTGTATAAGTTGCTGCATGCATCTTGTAGATCATGCAAACTTCTGTCGCTGTTTGTCAGTGGTGAAGAGAACAAATGCTGAGAAAGTGGGTGAGGTGCTAATCGAGTGTACTGCTTTGTCCTGGAAGGTGTAACGCCTCTTGAGTTTTGTTGGAGCTACTCCAGGTACTTGGAGAGTATTCCATTAGGGACCTGACTTTTGCCATCATGATGTTGGATAGGCACTGGGAATCAGAAGGTGGATTACTCACTTCAGAATTCCTAACCTTTGACCGGTTCTTGTAGCCATAGTGCTTATATGATAGTTGTGCAGTTCAGTTTATGGGCTATGATATTTCCCCAGAATATTGACAGTGGAAGATTGATTGGTTAATTCATTGATGGTAATTCTATTGAACATTGAGGGAAGATGGTAAGATTTTGTTCTATTGGATATGGAAAATGTCTTGTCACTTTAGAATGCCAAGAATGTTACTTGTCATTTATCAGTCCAATCCTGAACATTTTCCATGAATGAGCATGGTGGTTTAAGGGGCAATGGGGTTTGTTTGGGGGTATACCTTGACATAAGGAGTAATAGGGCTCTTTTGAAGTGGGCATACCTTGGTGCATGAGGATTGAGGAAATATAGATGGAATGTGTAGGCTGAATGGGTGAGGGTAAGACGTTATTTCTATTGTTATTCCAACTTAGACATAAGCATCTGGAAGCTCAAGTCTGGCTCTAAAGTTCTTTCTGGGTCAGCTGGTCAGACTGCACTTGCACCCCAGAATGAAAATCCCATTGTTTTAATACCGTAAGATATATGTGTAGAATTAGGCCATTGTGCCCATTGAGTCTACTTTTGGCCATTTGATCATGGCTAGTATGTTTCTCATGCCCATTCTCCTATCTTCTCCCCAAAAACCTTGATCTCCTTAAAAATCAAGAACCTGTCTATCTCTGTCTTAAATATACTCAATGACTTGACCTCCACATCCTCTGTGGCAATGAGTTCCACAGTTTTATCATTCTCTGGCTGAAGAAATTCCTCCAAATCTAAGTTCTAACGTGTCAACCCTTCATTCAGAAGTTTTGCCCTTGGGTCCTAGTCTTTCCTAATGGAAACATCTCCACATGTACTTAACCAGGTGTCTCAGTATCCTGTAAGTTTCAATCAGATTCCCCCCATCCTTCTAAACTCTGTTGAGTACAGACCCAGAGTCTTCAACTGCTCATGATATGACAAGCCCTTTGACTCAGGGGATCACTTTTCTTCCAGAAGAGAATCCCCTCCAAGGCCAGCACATTCTTCCTTAGAAAATGGACCCAAAACTACTCATGATATTCCAAATGCTGTCTGACCAGCGCCTTGTACAGCAAGTCTCAGCAGTAAATCTCTGTTCTTGTATTATAGGCCTCTTGAAATGAATGCTAACATTCCATTTGCCTTCCTAACTGCCAACTGAACCTGTATGTTAACCTTAAGAGAATCCTGAACTAGGAACCCCCAAGACGCTTTCTGCTTCAGATTTCCAAAGCCCTTTCACCATTTAGAAAGTAGTTTAAGTCCCTATTCTTCCCTACCAAAATGCATAATCTCATGCTTTTCCACATTGTATTACATCTGCCGCTTCTTTGCCCACTCCCTTACTCTGTCCAAATTCTTCTACAACTTTCCTGCTTCCTTAACACTACCACTGCCCCTCCAACTATTTTGGTCTCATCTGAAAACTTAGCAACAATGCCCTCAGTTCCTTCATCCAGATTATTAATGTATAACATGAATAGTTGTGGTCCAAAAAGGACCCCTGCAGAATTCCACTAGTCATTGGTTGCTATTGTGAAAAAGACCTCTTTGTCCCCACTCTCTGCCTTCTGCCAATCCTCTATCCATGTTTTATTGAATTCTTTGAGGATGTGACAAAACACATCGATGGAAGTAGAGCAGTGGATGTGGTGTATATGGATTTTAGCAAGGCATTTGATCAGGTTCCCCATGGTAGACTCATTCAGAAAGTAAGGAGGCTTGGATACTGGGAAATTTGGCTGTCTAGATACAGAATTAGCAGACCCATAGAAGACAGAGAGTGATAGTAGATGGTAAGTATTCAGTCTGGAGCTCGGTGACCAGTGGTGTTCAGCAGGGATGGGTTCTGGGATGTCTGCTCTTTGTGATTTTTATAAACGATTTGGATGAGGAAGTGGAAGGGTGGGTTAGTAAGTTTTCCAATGACACAAGGGTTAGTGGAGTTGTGGATAGTGTGGGGGCTGTTGTAGGTTGTAATGGGACATTGACATGATCCAGAGCTGGGCTGAGAAGTGGCAGATGGAGTTCAAACTGGAAAAATGTGAAGTGATTCACTTTGGAAGGTTGAATTTGAATACAGATTTCAGTGTTAAAGGCAGGATTCTTGGAGGTGTGGAGGAACAGTGAGATCTTGGGGTCCATCTCCATAGATCCCGCAAAATTGCCACCTAAGTTGATAAGGTTGTTAAGAAGATGTATGGTGTGTTGGCTTTCATTAGCAGGGGATTCAGTTTACGAGCCGCGAGGTTATGCTGCAGGTCTATAATGCCCTGGTCAGACCACACTTGGAATATTGTGTTCAGTTTTGGTCACCTTATTATAGGGAGGATGTGGAAGCATTAAAGAGGGTGCAGAGGAGATTTACCAGGATGTTGCCTCGACTGGAGGGCTTGCCTTATGAAGAAAGGTTGAAGGAGCTAGGATTTTTCTCATTGGAGCGAAGGGGGATGAGAGGTGACTTGATAGAGGTATACAAGGGTGATGACAAGCATAGATAGAGTCGATAGACAGAGACTTTTTCCCAGGGTGGAAATGGCTATTACGAGGGGGCATAATTTTAAGGTGATTGGAGGAAGGTTTAGGGGAGATGCTAGAGATAGATCCTTTACATACAGAGTGGTAGGTGCTTAGAATGCACTGCCAGCAATGGTAGTAGAGTCAGATACATTAGGGACATTTAAATGACTCTTGGATAGGCGCAGGAATGATAATAAATTGAAAGGTATGTAGGTTAGTTTGATCTTAGAGTAGGATAAAAGGTCAGCATAACATTGAGGGCCAAAGGGCCTGTAATACGCATTGTGGTTCCATGTCCTGTGTTCATGCCAGCTCATTGCCCCTAACACCATGATTTCTTATCTTAGCAGCCTTGTGGAAATCTAAACAGGTCACATCCACTGGCTGTCATTTGTGTAACTTGGTTATTAACCCCTCAAGAATTCAGCCAGATTCTAACAGGCATGACAAAGCTGTGTTGACCCGGCTCTGATATACTGTGCTCTTCAAGCAATCTACAGTCTTATCCTTGATAATGGACTCTAAAATCTTACTAATGTCCGAGGTCAGGCGAAGCAGCCTATAGTTTCCTTTTTTCTGCTTCCCTCCCTTCTTAAACAGGGGTGTATCATTAGCCATTTCCCAATACTCAGTGACTCTCCCTGACTTGAGTGATTTCTGAATGATCACTATCAGCTATTTCCTTCAGAACTTTGGTTGTAGTCCCTTTGGCCTGGGAGATTTATCCACCTTTAGACCTTTCAATTTCCCTAGCATCTTTTCTTTAGTGATGGCCACGACACTCAACTCTGTCCCTAACTTTTGAAGTTCTGGTATGTCTTTCACTGTGAAAATTGATACAAAGTACCTATTCAGTTTCTGTGCCATTTCTTTATTCTTCATTACTACTTCTCCAGCTTCATGTCCTGTGCTCACATGTCCGCTCTTGTCTTGAGAATATCCTAAAAAAAAATCTCTTGGGTGGCACGATGGCTCAGTGCTTAGCACTGATTGAGTGGCGCGATGGCTCAGTGCTTAGCACTGATTGAGTGGCGCGATGGCTCAGTGGTTAGCACTGATTGAGTGGCGCGATGGCTCAGTGGTTAGCACTGATTGAGTGGCGCGATGGCTCAGTGCTTAGCACTGATTGAGTGGCGCGATGGCTCAGTGGTTAGCACTGATTGAGTGGCGCGATGGCTCAGTGGTTAGCACTGATTGAGTGGCGCGATGGCTCAGTGGTTAGCACTGCTGCCTCACAGCACCAGGGACCCAGGTTGGATTCCCACATCGGGTGACTGTCTGCATGGAGTTTGCACATTCTCCCCATGTCTGCATGGGTTTCGTTCAGTTTCTGTACACAGTCCAAAGATGTGCAGGTTAGGTGGATTAGCCATGGTAAATGCAGGGTGATAAGATATGGGTGTAGGTCTGGAGTGGGATACTTTTTGGAGAGTCAGTGTGGATGCGATGGGCCAAATGGTCTGTTTCCACACTATAGGGATTCTATGATTCTTAATTTTTTAAAATATATATCACTAGCTAACTTACTCTCACATTTCATCCTTTTCCCCACTTATTGCTTTTTTGGTTGTTCTCTTTTGGCTTTTAAATTCTCTGATTTCCCACTAATCGTCACCACATTATATGCTTTTTCTTTTGGTTTCATGCTGTCCCTGAATTCCCTTGTCAGCTATGATTGCTTCAACCTCTCCTTAGTTTTTTTTTTCCTTAGGATGAATTTCTGCTGTGCCCCCTGAATTACCTCGGGAAACTCCTGCCATTGCTGCTTCACTGTGCTCCCTTTAAGCTCCCCTTCCAATCAACTCTGACAAGCTCTTCCCTTAAGTCTTTGTAGTTATCTTAACTCAATTGTAATACCATTTCTTCTGATTCCAGCTGCTGCCTCTCAAACTGTGGGGTGAATGTTATCATATTATGGTCACTGTGTCCTAGGGGTTCCTTCACCTTAAGCTCCCTTATCAAGTCTATCTCATTACACATTGCTGAATCCAGAATTGCCTGTTCCCGAGTGAGTTCTACCACAAGCTGCTCCAAAAAGTCATCTTGTCAACATTCCCATGAATTCTTTGCATTGATCCCCGTTACTAACCTGATTTTCCCAGACTCCTGCACATGAAGTGCACCATGATTATTTAATAGTGCCTTTCTTACATGCCTTTTCTATCTTCTGATTTATTTTCTGCCCGACATCCTGACTACTTCTAGGAGGCCTGTACAGTACTCCCTTCAGGGTCTTTTTTTCCTTTGTGGAACTTCAACTCTGTCCACATAGACTCTGCAGCTCCTGACTCTACCTGTTCTTGCTATCAGTTTAATTTTATTTCTTATTAACAAGGTACCCTGCCTGTTGTTTCAACAGGACATGTATCCTTGGATATTTAGTTCCCAGCCCTGTTCCACTTACAACCACGCCTCTGGGATACCCTGCCCAATTTCAGTCTGCAATACGTTGTTTCCTTGTTTACCTTGTTTTGTATGTTGTGTGTATTTAAATACAACCGCCTCAATCCTGCATTGACACACCCCTTCTCATAGTTGTCCCCTTATCTGATGTGCCTAAAGGGCTCCCTGCTGAGCCTTTGGTCTTTCCCTTAAACATTTTCCATAATTTCCAGGAACTGATACCCATCACCACCATTTCACTATTTAGTATAAAGTCCTACTCACAGCTCTAGTTGTACGATTCACCAGGACCCTGGTCCCAGCATTACAGAGGTGGAGTCCATTCCATTGGAACAGCTCCTTCCTTCCTCTGTCCTGGTGCTAACATTCCATGAATTCGAAGCCGTTTTTTATCTGTTACCAATCTTTGAGCCATACATTTACCTTATTAATCTTGTTGACCCTGTGCCAATTTACTTCTGACTCAGGTAGTAATCCAGGAATTATTACCTTTTTATTCTGCTTTCTAATTTAGTCCTGATCCTCCCTCAGCAGAACCTCTTTTCTCTTTCTACCAATATCATTATTACTTATGTGAACTTTGACAACTGGATCTTTCCCCTCTCACTCCCAGTTCTGCTGAGCCCAGATGAGATATCCAGAACCCAGGCACCAGGCAGGAAACGCAACCTTCAGGACTCTTGATCCTCGCCACAGAGAACAGTGTCTATTCTCCTGACTATATTACCCTCAACTACATTTCTCTCTTCTTCCCCCCCTTTTTAATGGGCGTCCTGTACCACGGTGCTAAGACCAGTTTGCTTACCTTCCCTACAGTCTCCTGCTCTCATCCACACCGGGAACAAGAATCTCAAACCTGTTAGACTAGTTCATGGGCTGAGGCTCTTTAAGAACTACCTCCTGGATCCTTTGCCCTCGCTGGTATTACACCCTTCTGTCCCTGACCACGGACTGAATTTAAGGTAGTTAATCTAAGGGTTGTGACTGCCTCCTGAAAACACAGCATCCAGGCAGCATTCCCCTCCCTGATATGTCACATTGTGCAAAGCTCTGTTTCAAGCTCATCAACTCTGAATCTCAAGGAACCAACACTGAATGTGATCTCTTATTCCTGAGTTTTCTTGAGGCAAGCAGACCAAATTAGGAATTTTCTCAATTCTCTCTATATAACTTGAACATGAAAATCTAGGCCTGGCTTGTAAATTGACATCATCCTGAAGGAGATGAAAGGAGTGTTGACGAGGTAGTGGTTTGCACAGTCACAGTGGGAGGGGATAATGGCATATTTAAAGAAGAGGGGACGCCACCTAAGGAATCACAACCATTAACAATATCAGCCAACAAGCAGTTTGGTGGGAAGAAGCTCAATGGAGCAGGAATTAGATAAATTAGCGCAGGGGAAAGCCTTTGGAGAATTTTGATTTGTGGGAAAAGGAAAGGAAATAGCAGAGATGGCTGAATAACTGGACTTCATGACAAGTAGATCCATCAACTGCTCAAATTGAGGGAATAATGTGCTTACAGAAACAAGTGTATAGTTTACCTGTGCTATATCAAGTATACTTTCATTCAAATAATGATCATTATCTCATCGTGATTGTCTAATCTGCCTTTAGTTATTTCAATCCTGGCACTTACATTACTCTTTACATTTTGTTGTGCTGCTTTATGTTTAGCTGTGGCTTGGTAATTATGCTAGTTAAAGTAAAATGGCTTTTTACTTTGCCTCACAAAGCACAATGAAGATTGAAATCTACCCTACTTTAAAATATGCTAAGTACTCAAAATCAATATATTGTGACACTACGAGTCTGTTTTCTGTCTAGCTGTATTCATACTGTTTTAATTTACATTTGACTGTAAAAATTAGAACATTCATGTTATAAAAATTTTTTGCATCTTACAGGAATGCTCGAAGATGGCCACTAATGATAGATCCTCAAGGTCAGGCAAATAAATGGGTAAAAAATATGGAAAAGGCTAACAGTCTTCATGTAATTAAGCTCAGTGACTCGGACTTTGTCAGAACTTTAGAAAACTGCATTCAATTTGGCACTCCTGGTAAGTTACAAATATGCAGTTTGTAAACTCTGCCTAAAGAAGATGCAATTTACTGTAAAGAAACCAATCCTTTAAACCAAACTTTTGAATTGACATACAAAAATAAGTGTATCCTAATCTTTCATTATTTATTTAAAATAGTGCAATCACAATAAATGCATATATTTGACCAGTACTATGGTGAGAAATTTGAAAATTAATATATTAGAATAAATTATTCTTGAGCGGTCATGTTATTTTGAAAGAAAATAATTCTCATTTTCAGTTTGTACAAATAATAGATAAAAATTAAAGGATCAGCAGTTTAAAGGAAACACTGCTTCATGTTTCAGAACTTAGGCACCACCTCAATAATGTTATATCTAGCAGGAGCAAAGCCAGAAAAGTGTGGGCAGTATATGCCAGAATTTCCATCTTACTATCAAACAAAGGATCTCAATAAATTATACCTCAATATATCAGACCTATTGGCTTGGATTTTCCAATGGCCAGTCAATTGTTTCTGAAGCATAGATGGGAGTTGTGCATGGGGAAGGGTAGAATAAGTTACCCTGAAATTGTAAATTCCACTGGTCAATTCTCTGGAATTCACCAAAAGTATTGAGTTAATTCGAAAGATTACGCCACTGTTATTCAGTTACTCAGGAAAAAAGTTGATATTTTAAAAAACAAGTCTAACTTCTGAGTAACTACTAAACAGCCACCCCAACTTTTGCACATTTTGCCCTCTTCCTAGCACATTAACCTTACACATACCACGTAATTACACTTTCACAGAAGCTGTAAAAGTGACTGTGATGCTGAACCTATAATCTATAGAATAAGGCAATTGGCTGCTGTGAAAAAAAGGGGTTCTTGTTTGCCTTACTTTGATTTTTCTGTCAGAGTGAAAGTATGGTTCTGTATTTCTGAAGTGATGTATCTGTCAGAGTGAAAGTATGGTTCTGTATTTCTGAAGGAGCTTTGATCAGAATCTTCTGTCAGAAACATGGAGCGCTTTTTTGTTATGTAAATGAGAATGAGTGGAGTGGAAATTTGCATCATACTGCTTGAAAAAGCCAGACCATTGAATTTAACACACTGTGAATATTAGAGACATTGTTCTAGCACCAATTTATAATAAAGATAGGCAAATTACTTTTTTTAGAAGAATACTCTTCCAATATCTTCTTATATTGTTAACATTTTGGTAATATGGATGACATTTCCTCTTCAGCACCTTGGTATAAGAGTTTTCATGGGATGTGGCCAGTACTTGAATTTGTGATGAGTGAATCTGTCCATTAGCCTCTTTACCTTAAGCTGAAGAGATAAATCCATCACTTTTTAGAGTCATAGAGGCATAGAGATGTACAGCATGGAAACAGACGGTCCAACCCGTCCATGCTGATCAGATATCCCAACCAATCTAGTCCCACCTGCCAGCACCCAGCCCATATCCCTCCAACCCCTTCCTATTCATATACCCATCCAAATGCCATTTAAATGTTGCAATTGTACCAGCCTCCACCACTTCCACTGGCAGCTCATTCTATACACGAATCACTCTCTGTGTGAAAACGTTGCCCCTTATGTCTCTTTTATATCTTTCCCCACTCACCCTAAACCTATGCCCTCTAGTTCTGAAGTTACCGACCCCAGGGAAAAGACTTTGTCTATTTATCCCATCTATGCCCCTCATAATTTTGTAAACCTCTATAAGGTCACCCTCAGCCTCTGATGCTCCAGGGAAAATAGCCCCAGCCTGATCAGCCTCTCCCAATTGCTCAAATCCTCCAACCCTGGCAACATCCTTGTAAATCTTTCCTGAACCCTTTTAAGTTTCACAACATCTTTCCGATAGGAAGGAGACCAGAATTGCACGCAATATTCCAAAAGTGGCCTAATCAATGTCCTGTACAGTCGCAACATAACCTCCCAACTCCTGTACTCAATATTCTGACCAATAAAGGAAAGCATACCAAACGCCTTCTTCACTATCCTATCTACCTTTGACTCCATTTTCAAGGAGCTATGAACCGCACTCCTAGGTCTCTTTGTTCAGCAACACTCCCTAGGATCTTAACAATAAGTGAATAAATCCTGCTCAGACTTGCTTTCCCAAAATGCAGCACCTTGCATTTATCTGAATTAAACTCCATCTGCCACTTCTCAGCCCATTGTCCCATCTGATCAAGATCCTGTTGTAATCTGAGGTAACCTTCTTCGCTGTCCACTACACTTCCAATTTTGGTGTCATCTGCAAACTTACTAACTATACTTCTTATATTCACATCCAAATCATTTATATAAATGACAAAAAGTAGAGGACCCAGCACCGATCCTGGTGTCACAGGTCTCCAGTCTGAAAACCAACCTTCCACCACCACCAAAGATCTTCTACCTTTTAGCCAGTTCCGTATCCAATTGGCTAGTTCACCTTGTATTCTGTGAGATCTAACCTTGCTAATCAGTCTCCCATGGGGAACCTTGTTGAACGCCTTACTGAAGTCCATATAGATCACATCTACCACTCTGCCCTCATCAATCCTCTTTGTTACTTCTTCAAAAAACTCAGTCAAGTTTGTGAGACATGATTTCCCACGCACAAAGCCATGTTGACTATCCCGAATCAGTCCTTGCCTTTCCAAATACATGTACATCCTGTCCCTCAGGATTCCCTCCAACAACTTACCCATCACAGATGTCAGGTTCCCTGGCTTATCCTTGCCACCCTTCTTAAATAGTGGCACCACGTTAGCCACCCTCCAGTTTCCCGCACTTCCCGTGTCTATCGATGATACAAATATCTTTTTTCAAGGTGTCACCATCTATTTCCCCACATTCTATATCTTCCATATCCTTTTCCACAGTATATACTGATGCAAAATACTCCTTTAGTATCTCCCTCATTTTCTGTGGCCCCCTTGCTGATTTTTGAGAGACCCTACTCTCGCGCTAGTTACTCTTTTGACCTTAATGTATTTGTAAAAACTCTTTGGATTCTCCTTAATTCTATTTGCCAAAGCTATTTCATTTCCCCTTTTTGCCCTCTTTGTTTCCCTCTTAAGTATACTCCTACTGCCTTTGTACTCTTCGATCTATCCTGTCTATACCTTACATGTGCTTCCTTCTTTTTCTTCACCAAACCCTCAATTTCTTTAGTCATCCAACATTCCCTATACCTACCAGCCTTTCCTTTCACCCTAACAGGAATATGCTTTCTTTGGATTCTCGTTAACTCATTTCTGAAGGCTTCCCATTGTCCAGCCGTCCTTTTACCTGTGAACATCTGCCCCCAATCAGCTTTTGAAAGTTCTTGCCTAAATTGGCCTTTCTCCAATTTAGAACTTCAACTTTTAGACCTGGTCTATCCTTTTCCATCACTATTTTAAATCTAATAGAATTTCTTGAGCTGATGCAAATTTTTCATTTGTACAATTGCCAAACCAGAAATACATTTTTCTGTTCATTGTCTAAAACAATCTCATTTTTTGACAGTCTATTATTTTTGCATTTTTCAAACTATTCTGTAGGATTATAAATTTAATGAATAGATTAAATATATTCCTAAATCAGTTAAATTTCTTTGAGGCTACAATTGAACTTCAGCATAAAACTTGTGGCGTAAAAAAGTTGAGTTATGGAGTCCACTCAGACTATACATGTGTAGATCAGTTCACACCTTTATGCAACAGACAAATATGGAGATTCATTTGTGCCACAACAAAACATAACCTCTAACAGGTGATTGTAAATTAATTAAATAATGGAACAACATTCTAATCAAATTCACATTCACTGTGGTTTGATTATGTGAATATAAAAGAGTATGTTTACTATCTAGCCTATGAGGCTCAATTTTAAAGTACTAACTGGATAAAAATTATGATTTAAAAGTCACTACGAGCCTAATGAGAATAGTTGTTCCTGTGTCTTGCACAGTTGCTGTGAGGTTTATTAATAGCTAGAGTTGGTACAAAGGTACTTCAATATTGAGATTATGAAAATTAAAACAACAGTAAATAATGAACACTAATATACACATATATAGCAGGATTTGAAGAAGTTGGATAAAAATGAAAGTGACAATTGCAAAATGAACTCAAGTAAATGAAAAGTGAAATTTGTCTAATTATCTGTGCAGGAGTGGTCTCTGAGCACTGCAGGGCAATTTACTAACACTAGCAACCTGGTATTTTTAGATGGTAATGTGATCAAATATAGAACCATCGAGCAAATGAGATGAAACGTCAAAGAGTGATTTTAAAATGTTGTGTAGCCTTTTGAGATCTTATTGAGAGTTCCATCTTAAGTTTGTTCCTTTTGACTTGAAAAAGCTATGCTATGTTGTTGGAGGTGACTGAAACAAAGTCTAATTTTGTATATACCTTGGGATGTTACTCTAATGAAAGTAAACACTAGGGACAAAAACTTCTAAATGCTTTGAAAATCATGAAAAAGATTAATGTAAAACTGGGAAGCATTGATTCTAACTATGAAAATCTGAAATATAAAAAAGGTCATTTTAATTAAAGGCTCGTAATTTTGTGGAATAAAGTGGAAATGCAGTTGTTGAACAGGGAACTTAAGAGATTTCAAAAATGAAATCGGTAACCTGCTGGTATTTAGTGCTGAAGTCTAATTGTTACTGGATTCTTGGTGCAGGAAAATTAGATTGGAAGACAAGATGGATCATAGCTTTGCCTGCTATTGAAATATGTTACCATATGGCTGAAGATGATGTAAAAAGACAATGTAATTATTTCTTTGTAGACTTATTTCCACCTTTTACAAGGCGAATGGTCTCAACAGAAACCATGATTATCAGTAGAGAATAGTACATCTACTAAGGTGAGGCATAACATGGATATGGGAACTAAAATGAACTCTTGGTACAAATGAAAGAAAAATTATCTTAGAAAATGTATCTGTTATGAATCACTATGGAGCTAAATTCAGATCAAATTCAGATGTTAATGAATTAATTTTTCAGTTCTGCTGGAAAATGTTGGTGAGGAGCTAGATCCCATCCTGGAACCTTTGCTGCTTAAGCAAACATTCAAGCAGGGTGGCAGCATGTGCATTCGACTGGGAGATTCCACAATTGAATATGCCCCAGATTTCCGCTTTTACATCACAACGAAACTGAGAAATCCCCATTACCTGCCAGAAACATCTGTCAAGGTGTGAAATTTCATGAAAAATTGTATACTACTTAAGCTTTTGACAGTTTAATTCCTGGTCATTGTTAAGTTTTCAAACAGTTTTAACACTTAATGTAACTTTTTATTGAATATCACATGTAACAATTACAATTACACATTTTGGTATATGCATAAAATAATGTTATGGTCACCATCAAGGAGGTTAAACCGTACAATCCAGATGGCCTCCTTCTTCAAGGACCGCCATTTCCCGCCAGACATAGTCGACGATGCCCTCCACCGCATCTCTTCCACTTCCCGCTCCTCCGCCCTTGAGCCCCACCCCTCCAACCACCACCAGGACAGAACCCCACTGGTCCTCACCTACCACCCCACCAACCTCCATGTACAACGTATCATCCGCCGTCATTTCCGCCACCTCCAAACGGACCCCACCACCAGGGATATATTTCCCTCCCCTCCCCTACCAGCGTTCCGAAAAGAACACTCCCTCCGTGACTCCCTCGTCAGGTCCACACCCCTACCACCAACCCAATCTCCACTCCCGGCACCTTCCCCTGCAACCGCAAGAAATGCAAAACTTG
>NC_057716.1:5016463-5038760 GCF_004010195.1 Chiloscyllium plagiosum | reverse complement strand
CCTGACGAGGGAGTCACGGAGGGAGTGGTCTTTCTGCAATCTTCTTCCTGACCTCTCCGCCCCCACCCCACTCCGGTCTATCACCCTCACCTTGACCTTCCTCCACCTATCGCATTTCCAATGCCCCTCCCCCAAGTCCCTCCTCCCTACCTTTTATCTTAGCCTGGTTGACACACTTTCCTCATTCCTGAAGAAGGGCTTATGCCCGAAACGTCGATTCTCCTGTTCCTTGGATGCTGCCTGACCTGCTGCGCTTTTCCAGCAACACATTTTCAGCTCTGGTCACCATCAAGGCCTATAACCTTTATAGAGAAATTTGAAATTTGAATTCCTCTGATTTTTGAATACCAGCAAGTATAAATTGCAGACCCAGAAGGAACTTCTTTTACCTCTCAATACCCTTTACCTTCTGGATTCAATATTTTATGTTGTTCTTAACATCAGAATTTTTCACAGTTTCTCCTAACCCTTACCTTATCACAGATTGTTGGCTTTCTAACTCAGTCTTTGAATAGTCATCACCCCGTGCTCCCGTGAGGAGGTTGAGCAATTCATCAACACATTCCACCCTGACCTTAGATTTACCTGGACAATCTCTGACACATCCCTCCCATTCCTGGACATCTCCATCTCCATTAATGATGACCGACTTGACACTGACAGTTTTTACAAACCCACCGACTCCCACAGCTACCTGGATTACACCTCTTCCCACCCTACCTCTTGCAAAAATGCCATTCTGTATTCCCAATTCCTCCGCCTCCACCATATCTGCTCCCAGGAGGACTAGTTCCACCCCAGAACAAACCAGATGGCCTCCTTCTTTAGAGACTGCAATTTCCCTTCCCACGTGGTTAAAGATGCCCTCCAACGCATCTCATCCACATCCCGCACCTCTGCCCTCAAACCCCACCCCTCCGATGTGGATGAGATGCGTTGGAGGGCATCTTCAACCACATGGAAAGGAAATTGTGGTCTCTGAAGGAGGCGGCCAAACGGTGTGTTCTGTGGTGCAACTAGTCCACCTGGGAGCAGATATGGCGGAGGAATTGGGAATACGGGATGGCATTTTTGCAAGAGGTAGGGTGGGAAGAGGTGTAATCCAGGTAGCTGTGGGAATCGGTGGGTTTGTAGAAAATGTCAGTGCCATTTTCCCTGCCACCGCAGGAACTGTAAAACCTGTGCCCACACCTCCTCCCTCACCTCCATCCAAGGCCCTAAAGGAGCCTTCCACATCCATCAAAGTTCTACCTGCACATCCACTAATATCATCTATTGTATCCGTTGCTCCCAATGCGGTCTCCTCTACATTGGGGAGACTGGACGCCTCCTAGCAGAGCACTTTAGGGAACATCTCCGAGACACCCACACCAATCAACCAAACTTTTCCACCTATCCACTCCACCCTCCCCCCCCCCGACCTATCACCTTCATCCCCTCCTCACCTCTATGCTACTTTCTCCCCACCCCCACCCTCCTCTAGCTTATCTCCCCACCCTTCAGGCTCTCTGCCTTTATTCCCGAAACGTCGATTTTACTGGTCCTTGGATGCTGCCTGAACTGCTGTGCTCTTCCAGCACCACTAATCCAAAATCTTTAGTCATGTTCAGATTTTACTTTCTGATCTCTATTCAGTTTCACAGCTGTGGATTCTTTAATGTCAAAGTCGACAAAATACATTTCTGTCAAACAAATATCCAAGCTGTACTGTCCACATTTAAACAGAAGGTAATGGTTTAACTCTGCTGTTCTAAGAAATTAATTAGAGTCATACAGCATGGAAACAGGCCCTTCAGCCCAACCCGTCCATGCTGACCAGGTTTCCTAAACTGAACTAGTCCCATTTGCCTGCATTTGGCCCCTATTTCTCTAAACCTTTCTTATCTATGTATCTGTCCAAATGTCTTTTAAAGGTTAGTCATGTTGATGATTAGTTAGAAAAGTCTTGGCAACCTTTTTAGTGAGTTCATAGTTTCAAAATAACAGCATTTGCTAGATTTGAATGATTTTAGTTCATTGCTCTTTATCTTTTTATTTGGTCATTTGCCTGGTATTTTCTGCTGTTGTATTCTCATCTAACACCTATGAATTTGCAACTACAGGCTAGCTTAAAGCATCCAGTTTATATTGAACTTGAATTGTTATTGTTTATTCCATATTACAAGCTTGAGCTTTTAACTCTCTTGACACATCTTTCATCAAAAGAGCAGGATTTTTTTGCAACAAGGTTAGAAGTAGTTTCTAATTCTTTAAGTCCATTGTCAATTCCAGCAGGCTTTTCACCCATCCCCAGAAATGGCAACATTTTTTGCTGAAAGATATTTCCTAGTATGGAATCAATGTTATCAATAGGCAATACAGGCACCATCAGAATAACAAAGACTTATTGACTAAAGCACAGTTTAAATTCATTTGACAGAAGGTCACAAGAACAAAACTTCTACCAATACCTTGTATCAGTGCGCTTACTGTGAGTTCTCTGGAGAGACATTCATGCCTCTGGCATTGAGCTTTAAGCAGATCCTGTAACCCTAAGGATGGTATAGGCAGACCCCGATTTTTGAACATTTGACTTATGAATGCTCATACTTATGAACAACCCACGATATAATGTTAAATACACAACATATGAACATTTCCTGTACTTACGAATGGCTGCTTTGCATTGTGTTCTGAATTGTGTACAAATCAACTTGCAAACAGATTCCAGAACAGAATCTGTTTGCAACCTGTTGACTGCCTGTACTTTTTTAGTCTTTCCTCAGACAGCAATGTAATTATTCATCCTCAGATATAAAACCCTTATAATCGTTTATCCACAGATTCACACTTATGGTAAATACATTAGATGGAATTGGTTGATTACCAATTCCTCCCTCTGGTACACATTTTCTGGAGAAACATGAACCATACTATCACGGAAGCTACTGCTTTTGGTCTTAACTTTCAGCACTCTGCCTTTAAGCATTCTATCTTACGGCAATAAAAAAATAAATTGGAGGGATCCAAGATGGCGGCAACTCAGCAAGTTTGAGTCTATAGTGCTCCTCCCAAGACCTGGGCAAAGTGGGCCACCCGCCTCCACCACACTCACCAAATCATTTAAAATAGTTTTTACTTAATGTAATTAGTGGCTCAGTACGAAATTTAAACAGTCTAGTCTCCTGTAAAAATGACTAGGGGGAAAGGAACCCGCAGTTCTCAGCAGGCAGGAGCCCCTCCCCCACCCTCCCCAGCTGCAGCAGAGGTGTCCGCAGCCGACACAGGGGACTTACCTACGGTGGCGAGCTTCGCAGAAATAATCTCTAAACTCGATGTGAAGATCGTGCTTTCTTGAAGAGTCCCGAAGCCGATGGAATTCACTCTCGGCCGCGCTACAAAAGCATGGCCGAGACATCGAAGAAATTGAGCGCCGAGTCGGAGGGGCGGAGCTAAAGGCTACGATCTCCGAGATCATAGCAGAATCAGCCGTGGATCGGGTCCGGACTCTCGAACAGCAAGTCGGGACCTTAGAGAATCACATTGATGACCTCGATTCTCGAGGTCATCGAAAAAATATTCGTTTGCTGGGCCTTCCTGAATGCGAAGAAGAAGGCCAGCTTACAAGGTTCTTTGAGCAGTGGCTTCCACAGCTTTTGAATCTGGAGGCTGGATCAGGCCAGGTAAGGGTGGAATGGGTCTACCGGGTTGCAGTGCACGGGCCCAGCTCGAACCAGCGCCCCCCTCCCCTGCCTGGTCCTGTTCTGGCTGCAGAGCTATAACGTGAGGCAGATGCTCTTGGAAGCTTCCAGAAATCTTGGGAAAGATCCCCAAGCCATGATTTATATAGAATCCAAGATTATGTTATTTCAGGACTTTTCCCCAGCTTTGGTCCGAAAGAGGAAGGCGTTTGATGAAGCGAAGAAGCGTTTAAGGGACTTAAGCATTCAGTACTCCTTGCGCTACCCAGCTACACTACACTTCAGCCATGAAGAGTCCGTGTATAAGTTCGGATCACCGGAGAAGGCCAAGGAGCTTTTGGACTCTCTTAGATAAATTATAAGAGTTAATTGATGTTGTTTTGCCCTCCCCCCACCCCGGTTTACCCCCTTTTTTTTCCTTTCATTACTTTACTGTTTAATATTGTCTCCGGGGAGAGGGGTTTATTTATTTATTCTTTACTTAACGATTTTCTTCCCTTTTTTTATATATATATAGCCCAAGGGGTCTAGTTAATGTAAATGGGGGAAGGTGGTTACCTTATCCTATTTTATCTTTGTCCTTAGGAGTGGGGTTGTTTTCCCCTGTTATTTTGTATTACTATATTAATTATCATTTGCTGAGACTGTAATTTTATAGTCATATATGTTCATATATGGTATTAATATTAATCCAGGTGTTGGTGTGGGTGGGGGTAGGGTACTCATTATTAGTTCTAGCTCAGTAGTATACTTGAATTTTCTTTATCCTATTGTGGGGTGCCTGGGTCAAAGGTGGGGCACTGGTTGGGAGAGATTATGATGGGTTTTTGGAAAGGAGGTGATGCTCCCTGGGAATAAGGGGGAAGATCTCCTTTTAAATATGTTTTATATTTTTTTATTTAGAATTTTTTTTATTATATTGATCTGAATATATTAAAGAGCCTTTATTTTTGTGAATTTTATATGCTCTATGCTTGGGATGTTTTGGATAGGGTTTCTTCTCCTGGGGGGTCTCGGACTTGTCCGGTGATTATGGGTGATTGGTCGATTAAATGGTGCACCTGGAATGTCACAGGGAGTAATTCATCAATCAAAAGGAGGAGAATATCATCAAACCTCAAGAAAGAAAGGATCGATATAGCTTTCCTACAGGAGAATCATTTATTGGATAAAGAACACCTGAAGTTACGAGAGGGAAGAGATTATTTTCCATTCTCTCTTTCTGTGCAGGGAAAAACATTTTGGTAAACTGGGAGGCTGAGGGCCCTCATGGACTTTCAAGTTGGCACAGAATAATTATGAAATATACTCCCCCTGACTTCCTTACAAATATGGTGCACCAGGAGAAAAAAACCGAATTACTCCATAAAATATGGCAGCACTTCTTGAATTACACAAATACGGATATCTCGGTCATCCTAACAAGGGCCTTTATTTAATTGAGAGGGTGAACCTGGCTGGTCCGGGGCCCCTTAGGAGAGGAATCACGCACGAATACGGGTTTTGTTGTGATTTGATGTTAACACATTTCAAGCACATATATCACTGCTCAATTTCTGTGTTATCCATTGGGTTTTTGTTCTCTTGAATAATGTAAGAGTTTTAATCATACACTCTGGTTAGTTGTAGGTTAGATGAGTAGTTAGTTGAGTTTTTTTTTCTCTTGGTATTTTTTTTTCTTGTTTGATAGATTTTGGTTATTATTTATTTAAGATTTAACTGTACATCAATGTTTATACTTGGGGTTTTTTTTAGTTTTCTTTTGTAAACGTTTAAAAACATGTTAAATTTTCAATAAAAATATCTATAAAAAAAAATTGGTTTCCTTGAATGAACCCAAGCTTCTGTATATCTTTTTTACTACTTTGAAAATGATGTATCTTTTCATTACTATTATCCACCTCATTTTAACTTGTGTTTTGTTCATTATCACTCAACTTCTCTCTCCATATCCTTTTTGAAAGTTTACAAACAATGATTTGCTGACCTCATATGTTTGTGAGTTAAATAATAACAATCAACAAAAATTATGCTTCCCTTATAATAGTAATGTTACTGTTTTATAGTGAGACTTTATTCTTAAAGAAGTACTGTTACTGTATTCCTCTATTCTCAACACTTTGTTTTCAAAGTCTGGATTCAACTTCATACATCTATACTATTCATCAAAGATCATTACTGTTTCTTTTGCAAATTCCACAAAGATTAGATTCCATCTCTCCTCAAGCCCCTAAATTTCTATTCTTCTGATGCTTCTGGCATTTAGCATAACATTCTTAACTGTGAAATAATCCGTAGAGAGCTTGTCAGAAGAAATCAAATAGACCTCGAAAGCTTTTCCTACCAGAATATTTTGTATAGAATTGTCCAAATTTTTCTGATCACTCTAACTTCATCACAGGATTCTCAAATAAGATAAAATATATTTCAACTCCTTCCTAATAGATACAGTGAATATTAGATACTAAATCAAAACGAGGAATTAAATCTGACTCGACATCAAATTGACCCTGCTACTTCTCAACTTGTTTGAAAGCTTTCACTGTCCAGCTCAAAATCCTTAATTTCTCTCTCTCGCTCTCTTTGCATTTCAAGGCTTTCTCTTTCTTTTACACTGAAACAATCTAGATTTGTCTATTTCTTCCCTTTGAAATTATATTTATGAAAATACAAATTAGGACAATGAGTAGGCCATTTAGCTACCTTGAACCTGTTCCACTCTTCAATATAGTCATAGAGTCATAGAGATGTACAGCACGGAAACAGACCCTTTGGTCCAAATTGACCATACTGACCTGATGCCCTAAACTAATCTAGTCCCATCTGCCAGCACTTGACCTATAACCCTCTAAACCCTTTCTATTCATATACCCACACAAATGCCTATTAAGTGTTGTAATTGTAACCACCTCCACCACTTCCTCTAACAGCTCAATTCATACACGCACCATCCTCTGCATGAAAAAGTTACCCCTTGGGTTCCTTTTAAACCTTTCCCCTCTCACCCTAACCTAAGTTCTCTAGTTCTGGACTCCCCCAGCCAGGGAAAATACCTTGTTTATCATTGTAACCTCAAATTTGCCTTCCCACCTACTCCTGAAAACATTTTATTCCCCTGCATAACCAAAATCTGTCTTCCTCCAGTTTAAAAGTATTCAATGGGCTCACCTCCACTTTTTTCTGAGGCATCATTCCAAAATCTCTCCATTTTCTGAGAGGAAAAAGAAAGTCTCCTTATGTCTGCCCTGAAAGGGCGACACCTGATTTTTGAGTGTTCCTGGTTCTGATTCATGCACAAGAGGAAGCATTTCTTCCACAGCCACTTGTTAAGACCATTCAGGACATTTTTACACTTTAGTCGTCACCCTTTACTTTTCTAAACTCCAGTCAAAACAAACCCAATATGTCCAATCTTTCTCTGATACAAACTGCTCAGTCTAAGTACCAAACTAATTTTGTAATTTTTTTTCTGTTTCATTTCCAGCTGTTTCATTTGCAATTTAATCCAAACCAATTTATCTTATAGTTCATCTGGATTACATTTTCTTCTTCAAGGTTCTCAGTTGTTTCCCAATTTTATTACTATTTCTAATGTTTCTGAAAGTCCATGAGGGCCCTCAGCCTCCCAGTTTACCAAAATGTTTTTCCTTGCACAGAAAGAGAGAATGGAAAATAATCTCTTCCCTCTCGTAACTTCAGGTGTTCTGAAATTGATATCTGTTAACTATTGTAAGGCATGCAAAACAAATCATCATTTTTGAGTTTCAGCAAAATGCAAAAAAGTGTTTAACTTTTAACAAGGGTGGCAAAGTGGTAATGTCACTGGACTAATCATTCAGAATCCTTGGCTGAAATTCTGGGGAGATAGGTTTAAATCCTCCATGGAATTAAAAGCTAATCTAAGGGCAACCATGTAACTGTTGCCATAAATACCCAACTAATTCACTAACATCCTTTAAGGAAGGAAATCGCCTGCCATCCTGACCTAGTCTGGATTAAAGAATGTGATTGACACTAAAATGCCCTCTGAAATGGCACAGCAAGCTGCTGACTTCTAAACCTATGAATGACTGACATTAAATGCTAACCCAGCCAGTGACATCTACATTCCAAGAATGAATAAAAATATATAGCATTAATGATTGTGTTCCGTTTAGTTTATTTCAACTTAAGCAATTCCAGCATATGAAATTTGAAATTTGCAGGGTTTGAAATCCTACAAAGATTCCCCAGTTTTGTGATGATCTTTGTAGAGTCTGATAGGTTTTAAGATTTCAATTTTCAATTAATTGCTAAGATGTCATGTTTTAGAATATTAAGATTTCATATTTTAAAACTCTTGACAAAACACATGACTAACAGCAACAATTGACTAATTACATTTTCATTTGTAGGCAATTTACATATATAGTCACTTATCATTCATTGTTTGCTCCACAGAATTACAGTTCATAACTGGACTCAATATCTAATAGGTTGCTTTGTTTTTCCTTGTCCAAATGGCTAACTTCTAATCTCCAAACTGTGAGCTCTATGCTGCATATTTCTTCCCATGGCTTCAAACTTAACAAATCTTCTCACAACCATTAACTCATAACAAATGCAGTCTTTAATCTTAGAGCATGCTCCTACTTGTATTCAGTGTGGTGCCCAGTAAGGTCAACATTTTCTATGGTTAAGGTGCAACCCTGATGTGTTCTGGCTCTTGCGCTGTAGTTCTCTGGCTATAGACCACAGAAAACAAAACTGCAATTTTTGTCTGCCTCTGATATTTCAGGGTTTAACGCAAAATCTGTAAACAGATCTAAAAATAACTACTTTTATTCTCTTTCCCTCTTGGCAATGGGAAATATGTTAGGCTTTTATCCAGGTAGAAATGTGAATTAGATACTCTCAGTCCCAACTTCCTTTCATCTTAGAAGTAAAGGAATAGCTTATACAGCAGTTGTAACATCTTTCTAAGATGTTGAGAGATCAAATTCTACTTAATGAAGACTTGGAAGCTGGAAGCTGAAAGTGAAAGCCACTAAAGTCCCAAAGGATCACAGGTTGCTGTCATTAGAAAGCAACAACTTGTCATGAATTTAACCTGATTTGAGTGCTCCTCCCATCTTTAACAAATAAACTATCCAAACTTACTGTAAGGCAGCCCCCAACACAGATCATATTGCTTCTATCTACTCTACATTAAAAGTTACAATCTCAAAATATGATAAACTAATAAACCAGAACAGATTATCTTAAAATATAATAATCTTATAAACCTTTACAGGTAGATAGGATTAGTTTAGAGAATCATGGTCAGCACAGACATGGTAATCTGAAGGGCTTATTCCTGTGCTGTACTCCCTATGTTCTAACATTTATACCTAAAATATAACTCTTATGTCAGCACGCATTTCTTGTGAACTTCCGTCTAATTCATAGGTCCACAGTTCTAATAGCAATTACGTTCAATTATGGCTTTCCACCATCTCTTATTCTGTAGCACCTCAGTTCTATGACTGAGGACAACACTTGTAATGTTATGGCACTTTTATTGTAATAGAGCATCCAAGACATTTCACTCACAAAGTTCAAAGTATGTAACTTAAGGAGATGTTAGGTCTGATGACTAGAAACTTTATTAAAAAAGTGGGTTTTAAGGGACATCAAAAAGGAATTTTAAAAAAAGATAGAGAGACAGAGCTATAGGATGGGAATGCCAAACCTGAAGACCTGGCAAGCAATGGTACAACAATTAAAATCAGAGTTGCTGAAGAAGCCACATACTTTGAAATTCATGTATCTAGGAGGTTTGTGGGATTGGATGAAATTAAAGAGATAAGAAAGAGTGACACATGGAGGAATTTGAAAACAAGTATTAGAACTTTGCAATTGGGGCATTGCTTAAATCGTAGCTAATGTAAGTTCTTGAGAACATCGATATTGGACAAATGAGACATGGTGCAAGTTAAGCAGTGTTTTGGATGACCTCAAGATTATGAAGTGTAAGTGAGGGAGAACAACCAAATCCATTAGAATGGTCTAGAGGTTAAAAAAATGTTGTAGGTAATGGTTTCAACAGTGGATGAGCTGAGGCTGGTCTAAAGGCTGAGGATGTTACATTAGCCTAATTAATAGGGGAGATTGTATGGTTGTCTTGGGACCTAAAAAGGTCATAAGGATGCACTTCAGATAATTTGCAAGTTTAGTGTTTAATGAGAGAATACTCATAACAAATCAAAATATTGTATGAAAATTGAGTGAATATATGACCCCACTATTATAACATAATTATATCTATATCCCCTGATGCAAGTATCATCTGTCCTCTAACCCCACTTCAGTGCACATGATCTTGAATAACAATGAACCTGATTCTTCATGAAATTACCATGAAATACCAACTAGTGCTGCTGAAAAAGTAGGTTGATCACAATTAGGATTATATTAGCAAACATGATGTGGGAATTGTTTACAGTTCTGCTGATAAGAGTTCAGGACTGGCATGTTCCAGTAAAGGAAGAAGCACAAGGATGGGAAGGTAAGGGACCCTTGGATGACAAGGGAGATTATAAATTTAGTCAAAAGGAAGCATATGTAAGGTTTAGGAAGCTAAAATAGAACAGGACCCTCCTGGAATATAAAGAGCAGGAAATTAGGAGAACAAGAAGGAGGACTCAAATGACCTTGGCAAGTAGGGTTAAAGAGAATTCTAAGGCATTCTATACGCATACTAGAAACAAGAGGATAACTAGGTAGAAGGTAGGCCCAATCAAGGATAAAGGAAGGAACTTGTGCCTGGAGGCAGAGGATGTGGATGAGATCTTAAATGATTCAGCATTCACCCGGGAGAATGATATGGAAGAGAGTGAGATTTGTGCGGAGCATGCTAATATGCTAGGGCATTTTGAGATCAAGTGGTGATATTAGGTCTCTTGAAGAGCATTAAGGTGGATAAGTTCCCAGGGCCTGATGGTCATTGAGAGAGGCAAGAGAGGAAATTGCTGGGAACTTGATCAAAATCTTTTATCCTTGCTAGCCACTGGAGAGATCCTGGAGAACTGGCGAATAGCTATTATTGCTCCTCTGTTCAGGAAGGAAAATAGGGATAATCCAGAAAAGTATAGACCAGTGAGGCTCATGTCAGTGGCTGGGAAGTTATTGGAGAGAATTCTTAGGGATAGGATTTACGCGCATTTGGAAAAACATGGCCTAGTTAGTGACAGTCAGTCTTGTGCAGGGCAGGTCGTGTCTTGCTAACTTGATTGAATTTTTTGAGGAGGTTATGAAGGTGAGGTAGAGCAGTGGATGCTTGCCTGGATTTTAGTAAGTTTTGACAAGGTCCTTCAAGATAGGCTTATCCAGAAGATTAAGATACATGGGATCCACAGTGACATGGATTCAGAAATGGCTTTCCCATTGAAGACAGAAGGTAGTGGTGGAAGAGTATTTTTCAGGCTGCAGGTTCATGACTAATGGTGTTCCGCAGGGATCTGTACTGGGACCTCTGCAATTTGTGATATATATAAATGACTTGGATGAAAATGTAGAAGAGTGGGTTAGTAAGTTTGCAGATGATACAAAGATTGGTGGAATTGTGGACAGTGTAAAAGGTTGTCAAAGGATACAGTTGGATATAGATCAGTTGCAGATATGGGCAGAGAAATTGCAGATGGAGTTTAATCCGAGTAAGTGTGAGGTGTTGCATTTGGGAGATCAAATGTTAAGGAAAAGAATATGGGTAATGGCAGGACCCTGAACAGTATTGATGTACAGAGGAATCTTAGAATTCAAGTCCATAACTCCCTGAAGGTGGCCATGTAGGTAGATAGGGCTCATGAAGAGCCCTGAAGAAGGGCTCATGCCCGAAACGTCGATTCTCCTGCTCCTTAGATGCTGCCTGACCTGCTGCACTTTTCCAGCAACACCTTTTCTGCTCTGATCTCCAGAATCTGCAGTCCTCACTTTCTCCACATAGGTAGATAGGATAGTAAAGAAGGGCAATGGCATGCTTGCCTTTACTGGTCAGGGAATTGAGTACAATAGCCAGGATGTCGTGTTCCAGCTTTGTAGGATTATGGTTAGGCCAAACTTTAAGTATTGCATTCAATTCTAGTCGCAACATTTTAGAAAGGATGTGGAGGCTTCGGAAAGAATGCAGAAGAGGTTTACCAGGATGGTGTCTGTATTGAGCTATAAGGAGAGGCTAGAAAAACTCGAGTTGTTTTCTCTGGAGCAGCAAAGGCTGAGGGGAGACTTGATAGATGTCTATAAAATTATGAGATGCCTAGTTGGGGTTGATTGTCAGAATCTTTTTCCCAGAATTGAAATGCCTAATACACGGGGGCTTGCGTTTAAGATGAAAGGGAAGAAAGTTCAACGGAGATGTGAGGGGCAAGTTCTTTACACAGAGAGTAGTAGGAGTCTGAAGTGTACTGCTAGGGTGATGGAGAAGGTAGGTGCAATAGCAGCATTTAAGAGACTTTTAGATAAGCACATGAATATGCAAGAAATGGAGGGATATGGACCAAAAATAGGCAAAAAGGATTAGTTTAATTTGGCATTATGTTTGGCATAACACTTTGGGATGAAGAGCCCATTTCTGTGCTGTACAGTTCTATGTTCGATGACTTTTGACACTCTGTAATTAGTCACCAGAGAAAAAATGCTCAAAAGATCATTTGGTTTGCTTTATGAATCTCCGTGATAAACAATCCTGATCCAAAAGAGATGAAGATGAAGTAAATACACCTCCATATACATTGCAGTGATATTGTCTATATTTTATCATAGGAGAAAGTCAGGACTGCAGATGCTGGAGATCAGAGCTGAAAATGTGTTGCTGGAAAAGCGCAGCAGGTCAGTCAGCATCCAAGGAGCAGGAGAATCGACGTTTTGGGCATAAAAGAAGGGCTTATGCCCGAAACGTCGATTCTCCTGCTTCTTGGATGCTGCCTGACCTGCTGCGCTTTTCCAGCACATTTTCAGCTCTATATTTTATAATAGTCAACCTGCACAAATTCCCCTCCCAAAAAAATAAAGGACATAATCATTTTGTGATTA
Source organism: Chiloscyllium plagiosum (assembly GCF_004010195.1). Classification (NCBI taxonomy): domain Eukaryota; kingdom Metazoa; phylum Chordata; class Chondrichthyes; order Orectolobiformes; family Hemiscylliidae; genus Chiloscyllium; species Chiloscyllium plagiosum. The sequence goes on along the minus strand of NC_057716.1, from coordinate 5,026,032 downwards.
CAAATTACTGAAGTGTACTTAACACGTAAGGAAAGGACATTTCATATTAAAATAATACATTTTTGTATACCTAAATTAGTGGATGGATGCATTGAGTTGTACACATTTTCTTTAATAATATACTTACTAACTCTAGCCTGAATCTACATGAAGTCTAGTTAGTCAGTATTAACTGTTGGAGGAGCTATACAAGTGAAGTGATGTTAAGAGAGTCTGATTCATTTCAAAATATGGTCACTGTATATTTGATAGCAAGAAAATAATTCAAAGTATTATATTTGTGTCCTAATTATTAACAATTGCTAATAATATTAACATTTTTGAATTTATCCCTTGATCTACAGGTGACCCTGTTAAACTTCATGATTACCACAGAGGGAATGCAAGACCAGCTTCTTGGTATTGTAGTGGCCAGAGAAAGGCCGGACTTGGAGGATGAGAAGCAGGCTTTAATTTTGCAAAGTGCAGAAAACAAAAGGTAAATGAGAAGTTTCTATAGAAAGCTATACAGTTTCTTTTTTCTCTCTGTTTTTCACTTGGCGTAATTAAAGCAATGATGTTGAATTTAATGCAGATTTTGTGAATAAAATTTGCAGGAAGGTTTTTTTTTAAAGAACATCTACATAAGCACTGCCATTAAAACTGGTTAAACTGGAAATGTTCGAACATAGATTCAAGCGCTCGTATCGTGCTATTTTGATAATATAGGGAGTTAGTTATCATAACAATTGGAACAGTGCAGACATAGGGAAACATGTTCTTTTTAACAGGCAGTATTAAATTCACCAATACCACCTCTTTCCAATTCCATAGAGCACTGAAAGAGGTTCAGTGACCCTCATCATTACAACCAAGGTAAATTGATGCATTTACCTTTTCACACTGCACACAGATAAATAAGCTTTCATCAAGTTTTCCCCTAATGTGTTTGAACACCATCTAGAACATGAGAACAATATATAAGAATTACAACAATACTATTTGCATCTCCTTCTTGGTGTTACATTTCTTTTCACTTGTAGATAAAAGTAAAGTTGCCATGGTCCTACTGGACTATTGGGCTGCTCTCCCTTTAGAGACAACTGGTAATGATTTAACTCAGGAGTGGAGTCACTACTTCTCAGGCAAGGGGAGAGGTTGAGAAGGAAAATCCTCATTGTAACCTCAGCCGGTGCAGAAATTGAACCCACAGTGGTGGAATCACTACATCACAAACCAACTGTCTTCCAATTGAGCTAAACAACTCCATCTTTGACCGATAACCTAAAATGAAAAGAAGCTCAAGTCTCTAATGATCTCTGTCACAAATCTCACCCTGTTGAAAACAAGCCAAACTGCTGTGCTTGACAGTTAACTGCTAAACTTGGTTTAGATTTTAAACCAGACAGGTTGACTGATTGTTCAGGGCATTGCTTTGAGAAATAAGCTGACAAATGGCTGTCACCTATTTTGTTGAGTTGAAATAGGTGCCGTATGTGCGTATTTTCTTTATCTGCAAAGAATAGGACCCTGTGTATGATAAAGAAATATATAGTTGTGTGTACTTGAGCTTCTTTTCATCTTAGGTTATAATCCAAAGATAGACTTGGTTAGTTCAATTGAAAGACAGTCAGCTTGTTGATGTAGTGATTCCAACACTGGGGCTTCAATTCCCACACCGGTTGAGGTTACAATGAAGATTCTCTTTCCCAACCTCTCCCCTTTCCTGAGGCATAGTGACCCCCCAGATTGAATCACCACCACTTGTCTCTAATGGGAGAACAGTCCAACTCTTCAGTAGGACTATAGCTACTTTACTTTACCTATAAGTGATAGGACATGTAACATCAAGAAGGGGATTAATTAGATTACCTACAGTACGGAAACAGGCCCTTTGGCCCAACAAGTCCACACCCGACCCTCCGAAGAGTAACCCACCCAGACCCATTCCCCTCCCCTATATTTACCCCTGACTATGGGCAATTTAACATTGCCAATTCACCTAACCTACACATCTTTGGATTGTGGGTGGAAACCAGAGCACCCGGAGGAAACCCACACAAACATGGTGAGAATGTGCAAACTCCACACAAACCACCCGAGGTGGGAATCGAATCCAGGTTCTTGGCGCTGTGAGGCAGCAGTGCCAACCACTGAGCCACCGTGAATGAATGTACTGCAGTTATTTCAATCAACAAAATAGTTTGCAGCCATTTGTCAGTATATTTCTCAAAGCAATGCCCTGACCTATCAGAGTGTGTGTATATATTCAGTATACACAACTGTGTTATACTTTGAGCCTGACTGACAATCCTAAAATTGTTGTCAGTGTTATTCTTTTCTCATTCAGGATTAACCAGCAATCTTTTTTCCAATTGCAGAAAATGTTGGACACTGTTGTGAGTTTTATTATGTTCAAAGTGTGATGCTTTTGCTTGCATTGGAAATGACATGCTAAGGACCCTCTTTTTTCAGGCATCAGGAAAAAGGAATGTATGTGCATATGTGCCTGTTTCAACTCAAAAAAATGAAATATAAAATAAAAGCAACCATAAGACATAGGAACAGAAACTAGGCCACTCAGGCCATTGAGTCTGCTCCACCATTCAATCATGGCTGATAAGTTTCCCAACCTCATTCTCCCGCTTTCTCCTCATAATCTTTAATCCCATTGACAATCAAGAACCTATCTATCTCTGTCTTAAATATATTCAATGACCTGGCCTTCACAGCCTTCTGTGACAGTGAATTCCTTAGATTCATCACTCTCTGACTGAAGAAGTTTCTCCTTATCTCCATTCTAAAACATCTTACCTTTACTCTAAGGCTGTGCCCTTGGGTCCTAGTCTCTCTTACCAATGGAAACATCTTCCCAACATCCATTCTGTCCAGGCTACTCAGTATTCTGTAAGTTTCTACTAGATCTCCCCTCATCCTTCTAAACTCCATTGAGTATAGATCCAGAGTCCTCAAAAGTTCCTAATATGCTAAGCTTTTCATTCCTGGGATCATTCTCATGAACCTCCTCTAAACAAGCTCCAGGGCCAATACATCCTTACTGAGGCATGGGGCCCAAAACTGCACACAGTACTCCAAATGTGGTCTGGCCTGAGCCTTGCAGAGCCTCAGAAGTACATCCTTGTTTTTGTATTCAAGTCCTTTCAAAAAAGTGCCATCATTGCATTTGCTTTCCTAACTACTGACTCAAACTGCAAGTTTACCTTGAGAGAATCCTGGACTAGAATTCTGAAGTCTCTTTGCACTTCAGACTTCTGAATTTTCTCCCCATTTCGAGAATAGTCCATGCCTCCATTCTTTCTACCAAAGTGCATATCTCACACTTTCCCACACTGTACTCAATCTACCACTTCTTTGCCCCTTCTCCTAACCTGTCCAAGTTCTTTTGCACCCTCACCATCTCCTCAATACTACCTATCCCTGTACCAATCTTTGTCTCAACTGCAAATTTAGCCAGAATACTCTCAATTCTTTCATCTCAATCGTTAATGTATAAAGTGAAAAGTTGTGGCCCCAACACTGAGCCTTGTGGAACACCACAGACTAGCTGCCATCTTGACAAAGACCCTTTTATCCCCACTCTCTGCTTTCTGCCAGACAGCCAAGCTTCTATCCATGCTAGCACTTTATCTCTAACGCCATGGGCCCTTATCTTACTCGGCAGCCTCCTGTGCGGCACCTTATTAAAGGCCTTCTGGAAGTCCAGATAGATAACATCTACCCCCCCCCCCCCAGTTGGCTCTCCTTGTCTAACGTGCTCATTACTTCCTCAAACAATTTTAGCAGATTTGTCAGGCATGACCTCCTCTTGATGAAATCCTGCTGACTTTGCCCTATTTTACCATATACTTTGAAGTATCACAAATCTCATCCTTCACAATGGATTCCAGGATCTTACCCATGACCGAGATTAGACTATTCAGTCTTTAAATTTCCATTTTTGCCTTAAACAGAGATGTCACGTTTGCAAATTTCCAATCTTCTTGAACCTACCCTGACTCTCGTGATTCCTGAAAGATCACCAATAATGCCTCCACTATCTCTTCAGCTATCATCCTAAGAACTCTGGGGTATAATTCATCTGCGCCAGGTGATTCATCTGTCTTCAGGCCATTCAGTTTCTCCAGCACCTTCTCCTTGTTAATGGCCATCTTACTCAGCTTTGCCCTCTCACTCTCTTGAATTTTTTGGGGAATTACTTGTGTCTTCCACCATGAAAACTGACATGAAGCAATTATTCAGTTCCTCAGCCATTTCATTGTTCGCCACTACAATCTCTCCAGCATCATTTTCCAGCAGTCCAATGTCCACTTTTGCCCTTTATATATCTAACAAAACTCTTATATTACTGGCTAGCTTACCCTTATATTTAATCTCCTCCCTTCTCCCCATAATTCTCTTAGTTTTAAAATAGTTATGGAAAAGGATAGACTGGTCTAAAAGTTGAAGTTCTAAATTGGAGGAAGGTCAATTTTGACGGTATTAGGCAAGAACTTTTAAAAGATGACTTGGGGGGCAAATGTTTGCAGGTAAAGAGATGGCTGGAAAATGGGAAGCCTTCAAAAATGAGATAGAGTCCAGAGAGAGTACGTTTCTGTCAGTGGGAAAGGCAAGACAGACAGGTGTAGGGAATGCTGGATGACTAGAGAAATTGAGCTTTTGGTCAAGATAAAGAAGAAAGCATATGTCAGATAACTAGGGAGAGAATAAGGTCCCTCAAAGATCCTGTGTGGGATCATAGGAGGTGGGGGAGATACTAAAGAAGTATTTTGCATTGGTGTTTACTGTGGAGAAGGACATGGAAGATATAGAATGTGGGGAAATAGATGTAATATGGACATTTTACAAGAAGTGTTGGATGTCTTAGAGCACATAAAGGTGGATAAATCCCCAGGACCTGATCAGGTGTACCATAGTTTTCTGTGGAAAGTGATTGCTGGGCCTCTTGGTGAGATATTTGTATCATCAATGGACACAGGTGAGGTGCCAGAAGACTGGAGGTTGGTTAACGTGGTGCCACTATTTAAGAAAGGTGGTAAGAAAAAGCCAGGGAACTATGGAGTGGTGAGCGTGACATCACTGGTGGACAAATTGTTGGAGGGAATCCCAAGGGATGGGGTTTATATGTATTTGCAAAGGCAAGGACTGATTAGAGATGGTCAACAGGGCTTTGTTCATGGGAAATCATGTCTCACTAACTTGATTGAGCTTTTTTGAAGAAGTAACAAAGAGAATCAATGAGGGCAGAGAGGTGGAGGTGATCTATTTGGACTTCAGTAAGGTGTTTGACAAAGTTCCTCACGGTCAACTGGTTAGCAAGAATCGATCACATGAATTGCAGGGAAAACTAACCATTTGGATACTGAACTGGCTCAAAGGTAGAAGGTGGTGGTGGAGGATTGCTTTTCAGACTGAAAGCTTTTGACCAGTGGTGTGCCACAAGGACTGGGTAATGGGTCCACTGTTCTTCATCATTTATATAAATGATTCAGATGTGAACATAGGAGGTATAGTTAGATTAGATTAGATTACCTACAGTGTGGATACAGGCCCTTCGGCCCAACAAGTCCACACTGACCCTCCGAACAGCAACCCACCAAGACCCATTCCCCTACATTTACCCCTGCCCCTAACACTACGGGCAATTTAGCATGGCCAATTCACCTAACCTGCATATTTTTGGACTGTGGGAGGAAACCGGAGCACCCGGAGGAGATCCACGCAGACACGGGGAGAATGTGCAAACTCCACACAGACCTGAGGCGGGAATTGAACCCGGGTCTCTGGCGCTGTGAGGTAGCAGTGCTAACCCCTGTGCCACCGTGCCACCCATTGTGAATTTTCAGCTGACACCAAAATTAGAGGTGTAGTGGACAGCAAAGAAGGTTACCTCAGAGTACAATGGGATCTTGATCCGATGGGCCAATGGGCTGAAGAGTGACAGATGGAGTTTAATTTAGATAAATGTGAGCTGCTTCATTTTGGAAAGGCAAATCAGGGCGGGACTTATACACTTAATGGTATGGTCCTGGGGAATGTTGCTGAACAAAGAAAACTTGGAGTGCAGGTTCACAGCTCCTTGAAAGTCGAGTCGAAGGTAGATAGGATAGTGAAGAAGGTGTTTGGTATGATTTCCTTTATTGGTCAGAGCATTGACTATAAGATTTGGGAGTTCATATTGTGGCTGTACAGGATATTGATTACACCACTTTTGGAGTATTGTATGCAATTCTGGTCTCCCTCCTAGAGGAAGGATGTTGTGAAACTTGAAACGGTTCAGAAAAGATTTAGAAGTGTTGTGCCACATTTGGAAGATTTGAGCTATAGGGAGAGGCTGAACAGGCTGGGGCTGTATTTCCTGGAGTGTCGGAGCTGAGGGGTTACCTTACAGAAGGGTGTAAGATAAAATCCTTCATAAACCTTTCATAAAATCATGAAGGGCTTGGATTGGGTCAGTAGGTAAGGGCTTTTTCCTAGGGTGGAGGAAATCCAGAACTAGAGGGCATAGGTTTAGGGTGAGTGGGAAAAGATTTAAAAGGGACCTAAACGCAACTTTTTCACGAAAAGGGTGGTGCGTGTATGGAATGAGCTGCCGGGGAAGTGGTGGAGGCTGGTACAATTACAACATTTAAAAGGCGTCTGAATGGATATGTGAATAGGACAGGTTTAGTGGGATACGGGCCAAATGCTGTCAAATGAGATTAATTTTGGATACCTGGTCAGCATGGATAGGTTGGATCGAAGGGCCTGTTTCCGTGCTGTACAGCTCTATGACTCTCTGACACTAAGTGACAGTTATTCAGAAGTTCATTTTCTCAGGGCTTGCCCTGATGAATCTGAATCAATTTGCCTGTGGTTAAAATGTAAACAAAGTCTGACAGTTAACTTTCAACTATCATGAACTACTATATTCTCCATAGCAACATATTTATAAATCAGTCTATTTGCAAATCAATCAGCACTCTGCCTTTATTAAGTATTAAGATTGATTTTCACCTTTTATTGGCTTTATTGTGAATTATCTGATGTGCAAGGTGAAAAACATTGACAAAATTTCCTTTTTCAGCAATATTCAAGTTCTAGACATCAAAATAACTATTAAATGCATCTTTACTAATTCAAAGCTGTTTCATTCTTTAGGCTGCTGAAAGAAATTGAAGATAAGATTCTAGAAATTCTTTCATCCTCAGAAGGAAACATCTTAGAAGATGAGACTGCCATAAAGGTTTTATCTTCGTCAAAGGTTCTTGCCAATGAAATAACTCAAAAGCAAGCTGTAGCTGAGGAAACAGAGAAGAAAATTGACACTACTCGGATGGGCTATCGACCTATCGCCATACATTCTTCCATCTTATTTTTCTCAATTGCTGATCTTGGTAACATAGAACCTATGTACCAGTATTCCTTGAATTGGTTTATCAACCTTTTTGTCATGTCTATAGAAAATTCGGAAAAGTCTGATGACCTCTCGGAAAGGTATGATAAACTTTATTTAATTTTCAATAATTGAGCAAAATATTTGGAGAATTTTCATCCCTTTCAGCAACAGAAAACGTGTAGTATCTGATAAGATAATTTGTGGGAGGAAACCCATGCAGACTTGGGGAGAATGTGCGAACTCCACACAGACAGTCGCCCGAGGCTGGAAGTGAATCTGAATCCCTGGTGCTGTGAGGCAGCAGTGCTAACAACTGAGCCACCGTGCTGCTCCCAATTTTATATGCCATGCCCAGTACTGCTCCTTTACATTTTTTAGAAATTTGTTATTTTAGACCCACAGCAATGCTGAGATGACTATTCCCAACTGCTGAGATATTGAAGCAGTTTGTGCCCACAAGCAGCAAGACCTGAACAACATTTCGGCTTGAGCTGATAAATGCAGTGTATTGATCATCTCCTACAAGAAAGACTTATACCATCTCCCTTGAAATGCAAAGGCATTAATACCTCATTGTCAAAAATCACACAACACTACATTATAGTCCAACAGGTTTATTTGGAAGCACTAGCTTTTGAAGCTCTGCTTCTTCATCAGGTGGTTGTGAAGCAACAGAATTTATAGCAAAAGATTACAGTGTCATGCAGCTGAAATGATATTTTGAACAAACCTAGATTAAGTCTTTCACCTTTTAGAATGGGTTTGCTAGTTTCAATTCTATAATATGTAAATCCCAGAACTTCTTTTAAGTCACATTCTCAAGATAACTTCAGGTTTTATAACAAAAGGTGCTATCTCAGCTCAGACAATCCATTAAAGGTTTGAGGTTAAAGTCTGTCTGTATCCTAATCTTGAGTCTTGCACACATGCAAGCACACACTCATATACACTCACACTCACATGCACGCACTCACTCTGTCTCTCTCTCTCCTGCACGCGCACAGACAAAAAGGTTTATGGGGTGAATTTATATTTGCATATACATTCTATTTTGCTCAAAATGCATATCCTACAGGCAGTCAAACCATGTAATATCTTGGGAATTCCACTTTAGAAATAGAACCAGCCTGACTCAAAGGAGCAGGGGAAATAGAGGGAGGAGGAGGGCTTCTTCAAGGAAGACATCCTTGCAAGAGGATTCGCAGTAGGTTAAAATCAACTAGCAGAAAGTGAGGACTGCAGATGCTGGAGATCAGAGCTGAAAAATGTGTTGCTGGAAAAGTGCAGCAGGTCAGGCAGCATCAAAGGAGCAGGAGAATCGACGTTTCGGGCATAAGCCCTTCTTCAGGAATGATCGATTCTTCAGGAACGTCGATTCTCCTGCTCCTTTGATGCTGCCTGACCTGCTGCGCTTTTCCAGCAACACATTTCTCAGCTCTGATCTCCAGCATCTGCAGTCCTCACTTTCTGCCAGCCTGACTCAAGATTGGGATACAGACAGACGTTAACCTCGCATATTTAATGCATTGTTTTTGGCATTAATATAGGACATGAAAGCATAAAGTTGCTGGGAAAGTAGAGTTTAGGGTTATAAGATCAGCCATGATCTCATTGAATGGCAAAGCAGAGTCATTGGGCTGAATGCCCTACCTCTGTTCCAATGTCTTGTGTCTTCTATCTACTGTGAAAACAGATGCAAAAATACTTCAAGGTCTCTGCCATTTTCTGGTTTCCTATTCTCAATGCCTCAGTCTGAGTCACAAAGGGCCATTGCTCACTGTTGCTCTTATTTTTCTTTTTATTTACTTCTAGAAATATAGAGTCATAGAGATGTACAGCATGGAAACAGACCCTTTGGTCCAACCCATCCATGCCGACCAAATATCCCAACCCAATCCCTCCAACCCTTAGATTAGATTAGATTAGATTAGATTAGATTACTTACAGTGTGGAAACAGGCCCTTCGGCCCAACAAGTCCACACCGCCCCGCCAAAGCGCAACCCACACATACCCCTATATTTACCCGTTACCTAACACTACGGGCAATTTAACATGGCCAATTCACCTGACCTGCACATCTTTGGACTGTAAGAGGAAACCGGAGCACCCGGAGGAAACCCACGCAGACACAGGGAGAATGTGCAAACTCCACACAGTCAGTCGCCTGAGGCGGGAATTGAACCCGGGTCTCTG
>NC_057716.1:4989508-5013965 GCF_004010195.1 Chiloscyllium plagiosum | reverse complement strand
TCACCTGCTCTGCCTTATTTCCCAAGAGTAGGTCAAGTTTTGCACCTTCTCCAGTAGGTACATCCACATACTGAATCAGAAAATTGTCTTGTACACACTTAAGAAATTCCTCTACATCTAAACCTTTAACCCTATGGCAGTCCCAGTCGATGTTTGGAAAGTTAAAATCCCCTTACAGGTAGCTGAGATCTCCTTACAAGTTTGTTTCTCAATTTCCCTCAGACTATTGGGGATATAATACAATTCCAATAAGGTGATCATCCCTTTCTTATTTCTCAGTTCCACCCAAATAACCTCCCTGGATGTATTTCCGGGAATATCCTCCCTCAGCACAGCTGTAATACTATCCCTTATCAAAAATGCCACTACCCCTCCTCTTTTGCCTCCCTTTCTCTCCTTCCTGTAGCATTTGTATCCTGGAACAATAAGCTGCCAGTCCTGCCCATCCCTGAGCCATGTTTCCGTAATTGCTATGATATCCCAGTCCCTTGTTCCTAACCATGCCCTGCGTTCATCTGCCTTCCCTGTTAGGACCCCTGCATTGAAATAGATGCGGTTTAATTTATTAGTCCTACCTTGTCCCTGCCTGCCCTGACTGTTTGACTCACTTCTGCTCTCAGCTGTACCCGTCTCAGATCGATTTCTTTCCTCACTATCTCGCTGGGTCGCACCTCCCCACCTTATTAGTTTAAATCCTCCCAAGCAGTTCTAGCAAATTTCCCTGCCAGTATATTAGTCCCCTCCCAATTTAGGTGTAATCTGTCCTTCTTGTGCAGGTCACTTCCAGCCCAAAAGAGAATCCAATGATCCAAAAATGTGAAACCTTCTCCCATACACCAGCTCCTCAGCCATGCATTCATCTGCTCTATCCTCATATTTCTGCTCTCACTAGCTCGTAGCACTGGGAGTAATCCAGATATTACTACCCTTGAGGACCTCCTTTTTAAATTTCTGCCTAACTCTCTGTAATCTCCCTTCAGAATCTCAACCTTCTCCCTTCCAATGTTTTTGACATAAATATTTATGTTCTGTTTTTATTTTTCTTGCTAGCTTTTTCCTCATACTCCACTTTCTCATTTTTTACTCTTGCTTTGGTTTCTAACAACTTATTTGCAATCTTATTTGCTCCTACTTATCTTTACAGCTCTTTACATCCTTTCTACATTTGGATAACATCCTGATCATCCTTGGCCAGTACATCTTTCTCATAGTCTTTCTTTCTCAAAGGAATTTTTTTTTGGCAGTTATGAAATATCTGTCGCTGTTTCTCCATCTTACAGTTTAATCTATTTTTTCAGTCTGAGACTTTCTTGCCCTCCACTAAATTCCATACCATATCTAGCTCCTGACTGAGTTCCAGTGGGTCAATTGTGGGCAGCCCCTCTTAAAAGGTAAAGGACAACAATCACAGTATGGCTGGGCACACATACAGGCCTCGAGAATTGCAAGGAAGAAAGCTCTACTTAGACAAGGAGTACAGCTGTACTCTCACATGCTGGAATTACCAGAAGTAGTTCATGGTCATGGGGTGAGAATGGAGAAATCCATTCAGGTACTGTGCACTTCTGCATTGAGAAAGCATGGCCAACCTCAAGGGAACTATTTGGGACTTTTGTATATCACACTGTGCAGCATAGTCAATGATACTAGTGATGCAGAAATAGTTTAAATGGATGCCAGTTTTGATCTAGTTTGATCAGGTGATCCCTCCTGCCATCCAGAGTGCTAGCTAAGGGCTGAGGCAGACACTGAAGAGGATAATGATGCCACCTCTCACAGGACACCAGGAACATCATCGGCTTCTTTGGTCCATCTTACTAATTCCTGTGCAGTAATGCTGAGTAATGGAGACTGTGTCCCTAGAATGGCATCTGGGCGGTAGCCTCTGCAGGTCAATAATGAGGATGACTACTTGGTCTATCTCAGCTATAACAGAGGTGAGCCTCTACTTCATCTGAGATCATGGAGGGAGAACTGAAGAGAAGTAGCAGAGAGTTGCAGCCATCTTATTAGGCAATACAATGAGTGGCTGAGTTTGCCTAACATGTATGCCATAATGTGAGATTGACACTTATGTGATTGAACATTAATGGATATTGTTGATAAGAAAGGACTTGTTTTTTGGAGTTATACAGACTTGAGGTTGAGTTCCATGTGATCTGACATCATTTATGGTGTTGTGGACTAGGACAGACCACTCAAAACATTCTTAAGCAGGCAGCCCAGACCATAACTTTGCAATTTGTTTTGGTAAGTGTATTGTGAAAATTATCCGGATTAAGTTAGTGAGGTTGACTACCAGGTTAAAAACAAACAAAAGTTTATTCACAAAATTGCACAATGAAACACAAAGAACAGAATAAAGAACCCCTACAGAACTCAGTCTATCCAAACTAGACTTAATTATGTTGTTCCGAATATACACAACAGCCCCAATAAGCAAACCTCCTTAGAAACCAATATAAGTGAATGGAACAGATGCTTACAGGTTGTAGTTAGATGGTCAGAGAGAGAGAGACAGTTTGTTTCCACACAGCTCACTGTTGAACTCCCAACCAGTTCTGGACTGAACTAAACTACTCAGTGAGAGAGCTGACCACTCCCCTTTCGTTCTACCGATCACTTCTAAAACATGATCACCTTGGCCTGAAGTCTCATCTGTTTACATATAAACAAAAGGCCTCTCAAAATCCTTTTCATCTCGGCACCAAACCAGTCTAATCGGAACCTGGCCAGGTTTATTACCCCTCTGAAAAAAATCAAAGACAGAGTATCCTTGATCCAAGGAACAGCTTTTAGAAATTAAAGGGCTAGCTTTGTGGCAATGGTGCAGGTGCTTTCATGCATGCTAACAGCCATACATAGAGTAAAAGCATAATTCAACTTACTCTGTATTTACTCCCCCAAATTCTTTTACTGTACTCCTCTTTAAGATCATTATTTAACCATGAGTATTTAACTCCTTTTGTTTGACCTTGATCCTTAGTGGCATCTACTTCTTGTACTGCTGGAGATTAAAGTGGTCTAACTTTATATTTTCATAAGGTATATTGATATATTTTATTGCTGCTTTGGAAACTATTTGAAAAGGCCTATATTATGGGTTGTATGACATTCTGCCTTGCAAAACTATCACCAATGTAGAATTTTCCTTGCACAATGTAAACCAATGGTGAGCACAGTGCCATTTTCTCACTATAGTTGCTGTCTCACCAACCTGTTGAGAGGCATTTGATTAATAAACTGGACTCAATCGGAGTTAGCAGTCTGACTCCAGGAACATTGCTTTTTTTTCATGGATTAAAAGCCTGTTTTCATTGTGAAGTTCAGCCTGTCTGGTGTACTACACTGCTGTTTGTAATATGAGGTCATCCTTATTCTGTAAAAACTTTGACAGAGCTTCATCTTGTACTGCCACTACACAGTGCCCCAATTTAACTCTTCTTTAAGATTTCCATATTATCTGTGAAGCAATATACTGTATATTGTTTATGAAGGAGTCAATAGTTTCCTTATCCCTTGCTTGCATAGCTTAAACCTTTCCTAGTCTACAATAGGGTTTCTGTATAAAATTAAAATACAAGTTGAAGGCTTTAATTACAAGACCCTATTTTACAGTTTTTTTCTCCCTGTGTCTGTGTAAGTTTCTTCCGGGACCCTTCGGTTTCCTCCCACAATCCGAAGATGTGCAAGTTAGGTGAATTGGCCACGCTAAATTGCCCATAGTGTTCAGGGATGTGTAGATTAGGTCCATTAGTCAGGGGTAAATGTAGAGTAATGGAGAATGGGTATGGGTGGGATACTCTTCGGAGAGTCAGTGTTTACTTGATGGCCTGAAGGGATTCTAAAATTCTAAGATATTGTCTGGCACAGCTGCTAAAGGGAGGACGAGGCAACCATGGCTGACCAGGAAGTCAGAGACAGTATACAGGCAAAAGAGAAAAGATGCAATGTAGTGAAGATTAGTGGGAAGCCAGAAGTTTGGGAAACCTTTAAAAATCAGCAGGGAATAACTTAAAAAACAGTAAGGAGAATAGGATGAAACATGAGGTAAGCTAGTTAGTAATATAAAAGAAGATTGCAAGACATCTTTTAGGTATGCACATGGGACTGATGGAAAATTAGGCCAGAGAAGTAGTAATGGAAGAACAAAGAAATGGTGAAAGAACAGAATTGGTATTTTGCATCAGTCTTCAGAGTGGAAGACACCAGCAGCATACCAGAACTTCAAGAGAGCCGGGGCAGAGATGAGTATAGTGGCCATCACTAGGGAGAAGGTATTGGGGAAGCTGAAAAGTCTGAAGGTGGAGAAATGATCCAGACCTGATGGAGTACACTCAGAGTTCTAAAAAAGATAACTGAGGAGATTGTGGATCATCTGTGGTAATCTTCCAAGAATCATTGGAGGACTGGAAAGTGTCTAATGTAACATCCCTGCTTAAGAAGGGAAGAAGGCAAGAGGCAGGAAGTTGTTGATAAGACTTAGAGTCCATTATTAAGGGTAGAGTTGTGAAGTACTTGGAGATGGGTAGTAAAATAGTGTTGAGTCAGCATGGCTTCATCAAGGGAGGTCATTCCTGATAAATCTATTAGAATGTTTTGAGGAGATAACAATCAAGTTAGACAAAGGAGAGCTGTTGGATGAGATCTATTTGAATTTCCAGAAGGCCTTTGATGAGGTGCCATACAGGGAGCTGCTAAATAAGAAAAGAGCCCATGGTGTTAGGGGTAAGATACCTGCATGGATAAAGATTTGACTAACTGGCAAAAGGCAGAGAGTAGGAATAAAGTGTCAGGATGTTAGCTGATGACAGTGGTTCCACAGGGTCACTGTTGGGATCACAACTATTCACATTTTCCATTAGTGATCTGGACAATGGAAACAAGGGCATTGTTGCTAAGTTTGTAGCTGACACAAAGATAGGTTGAAGAACAGGTAGTGTTGAGAAGGTGGAGAGACTGCAGAAGGACTTGGAGAGTGAGTGAAGGAATCACAGATGGAATACACTATGGGAAAATGTGAGATTATGCACTTTGGTGGGAAGAATAGAAGCATAGACTGTTTTCTGAATAAAGAAAGGTTTGGAAATCTGAAGCACAAAGCGTCTGAGATGTCTTAGTTAAGGATTCTCTTAAAGTTAACATGCAGGTACAATGGGCAGATAGCAAGGCAAATACAATGTTTGCATTCATTTTGAGTGGGCTAGAATATAAGAGCAGAGATGTCCTGCTGAGACTATATAAGATTCTGGTCAGCTTGCATTTGGACCATTGTGAGTAGTTTTGGCTCCATACATAAGGAAGGATACATTGATGTTGGAAGGAGTCCAGAGGACATTTACAAGAATGATCCCAGCTGGATATAAGAGTCTTGTTATATGAGAAGTGGTTGAGGACTCTTGGTTTGTACTTGGTGGAGTTTAGAATGGTGAGAGGGAATCTGATTGAAACTTACAGAACTGAGAGGCCTAGGTAAGACGTAGAGAAGATGTTTCCACTATAGGAGAGACTAGGTCCAAGGGCACAGCCTCAGAGTGAACAGACAACCCTTTAGAACCAAGGTAAGGAGGAATTTCGTTAGCCAGAGGATGGTTCATTTGTGAAATTCATTGCCAGAAAGGCTGTGGAGGCCAAGTCAATGAGTGTATTTAAGACAGAGATAGGTTATTGATTAGCAAGGGGATCAAAGGTTATAGAGAGAAGGCAGGACAATGGATTTGAACGACATATCGACCACAATCAAATGGCAGAGCAGACTCGATGGGCCAAATAGCCCTAATTCTACTCTTGTATTTTATGGTCTAAGCCCATCACTCATGAGCACCTACCATAGCTGAGCTTCACTTCAGGTGTTTCTCCCACTTCGAGATTTGGATCGCTTAATTGACCTAGTGGTTTACCATCGCTGAGCTTCACTTTGAGCTTTTCTTTCCTGCCTTCGATTCTGTGGGTCTGGTCATTGTTACTGCCATGTAGTAATGTGAGGTCCATGTTCAAATGAGTGAACATTAACAATCTTTATTAAACATAACTGTATGCAAAGAATCGTGATAAAGGACATTTTTAACGGAGCTCTGCAGATGTAGACTCCAGTTCCTTGTCATAAGGTCAAGCAACACAGCAACAAATCCTTCAGTCCAAACAATCCATGCTATCCATCATCCTCATCTAAATTAGCCTCACCTGCCTGCGCTTGGCCCATATCTTTCCAAACATTTCTTATTCATGTACTTATCCAAACATCTTTTAAACATTGTAACTGTATACACACCCACCACTTCCTCTGGAAGTTCATTCTGCTCACTAACCACTGCGTGTGTAAAAATGTTTCCCCTCATGTATTTTTAAAATTTTTCTCCTCTCGCCATAACAGTATGCCCTCTGGTCTTGCAATCTCCAACCCCAGGGAAAAGGCACCCTGCCAGTCACCTGATCTAAACTCCTTATGCTTTTGTAAATCTCTATAAGGTCACTCTTCAACCCTATGCTGCAGTGAAAAAAGTCCCAGCGTATCTAGCCTATCCTTGTAACCCAAATCCTTCATTCCCAGCAACATCCTTGTAAGCCTTTTCTGAACTTTCTCTAGCTGAATACATTATTCTCATAACAGGGCAACCAGAACTGGACATAGCACTCTCCAGAAAAGGCCTCACCAACATCCTGTACAACCTCAACATTATGTCCCAACTCCTATATACAAATGTCCAAGCAATGAAGGCAAGCATGCTAACTACCTTCCTAACTGCCCTGTCTGCATGTGATGCAAGCTTCAAAGAAATATGTACATGAACCCCTTGGTCTCTCTGTTCATTAGGCTGTTACTTTTGGAATGCTGTGCGCAATTCTGGACTCCCTCCTATAAGAAGGATATTGTGAAACTTGAAAGGGTTCAGAAAAGATTTACAAGAATGTTGCTTGGGATGGAGCATTTGAGCTATAGGGAGAGGCTGAATAGTTTGGGGTTTTGGAGTGTCGGATGCTGAGGGGTGACCTTATGAAAGTTTATACAATCATGAGGGGCATAGATTGGGTAAATAGCCAAGGTTGTTTCCCCAGAGTGAGGGAGTTCAAAACTAGATGGCATAGGTTTAGGATAAGAGGTGGAGGATTTAAAAGGGACCTAAAGGGCAACTTTTTCATGCACAGAACAGTGCATGTATGGAATGAGCTGCCAGAGGAAGTGGTGGAGGATGGTACAATTACAACATTTAAAAGGCATCTAGATGGATATATGAATAGGAAGGGTTTGGACGGATATGGGCTAAATACTGACAAATGGGACTAGATTTATTTAGGCTACCTGGTCGGCATGAACAAGTTGGACCAAAGGGTCTGATTCCATGTTGTATATTTCTATGCCTTTATGACTCTATAGCACTATTTGTTTTTATTTGTACAAGCAGCCCTACTTTTAATTGTATAAGTACTGGCGTTGTTTATATTACCACAATACATTATCTTGTATTTATCCAAATTAACTCCATCTGCCACTCCTCAGTCCATTGACCCAATTGATTAAGATCGTGTCTGTGTGGGTTTCCTCCAGGTGCTCCAGTTTCCTCCCACAGTCCAAAAATGTGCAGGTTAGGTGAATTGGCCACGCTAAATTGCCCATAGTGTTAGGTGAAGGGGTAAATGTAGGGGAATGGGTCTGGGTGGGTTGCTTTTTGGAGGGTTGGTGTGGACTTGTTGGGCCGAAGGGCCTGTTTCCACATTGTAAGTAATCTAATCTAATCTAATCTCTTTGTAATTTTACATAACCCTCTTCAATGTCCACTTACCACCAATTTTGGTGTCATCTGCAAACTTACCAACCAAGCCTAAATTCTCATCTAAATCATTTATATAAATGAGAAGCAAAAGTGGACCCAGCACTGAACCCTGTAGAACACTACTGGTAAAGGCTGCCAAACAAAAAACATCCCTCCACCACCACTCTTTGTCTCAATGCCATAAAGCCAATTTTGTATCCAGATGGCAAGCTCACACTGAATCCCATGCGATCTAACTTTACTAATTAGTCTACCATGTGGAACCTTATTCAAAGGCTTTACTAACGTCCAAGTAAACAACACCCATCACTTTGCCCTCATCAATCATCTTGGTTGCTTGCTCAAAAATCTGTCAAAATAGTGAAGATGATTTCCCTTGCACAAAACCATGCTGACTATCCCTAATCAGTCCATGCCTCTTCAAGTGCATGTAAATCCTAGCTTTCACCTCCAACAACTCACCCATCAGAGGTCTATAGTTACCAGGCTTGTCCTTACAACCCCTCCTTAAACAAGGGATAACATTAACCACTCTCTAGTCATCTGGCACCTTACTCTGAAAAATAGATGACACAAATATTTCTGCGAAGGGCCCTGCAATTTCCTCCCTAACTTCCCATAACATCCTGGGATATACTAGATCAGGTCCTAGCGATTTATATTTTCTAAGTCCAGCACTTCCTTTTCTGTGATGTAAACGGTTTTCAAAACATCAGTACTTATTTGTCTGAGTTCTCTAGCCTCCATTTCTTTCTCCATAGTAAATGCGATATATTCATTTAATATCGCCCCCATCTCCTGAGGTTCAATGTAAACATGACCTCTTTGATTTTTAAGGGGCCTAACTCTCTCTCTAGTTGCTCTCATGCTCTTAATGTATTTGTAGAATCTCTTTGGATTATCCTTAACCTTATCTGCCAAAGCTATTTCATATCTATTCTTTGCCCTCCTGATCTCTCTCTTAAGAATGTTCCTGCATACTTTACACTGTTCATTTGAACTAAGGTATCTATACCTAATAGATGATTTTTTATTCTAGATTAGAGCCTCAATATCTTTATTCATCCATTGTTCCTTAATCCTACCAGCTTTACCTTTCACTCTAACACAAACTCACATTATCACACTTTTGAAAGCCTCCCACTTATCAGATGTCCTTTTCCCTGCGAACAGTCTACTTCAATCAGTTTTTGAAAGTTCTTGTCTCATACCATTAAAATTTGCTTTACTTCAAGTAAAATCTTACTTTTATGGAAGCTTTGATAAAAGGCCAGTTAGACTCGAAACATCAGCTCTTTTCTCTCCTTACAGATGCTGCCAGACCTGCTGAGATTTTCCAGCATTTTCTCTTTTGGTTTCAGATTCCAGCATCTGCAGTAATTTGCTATTATCATTTGACAGTAGCCATACTTAGAGTAAAGATATAATTCCCTTACTCTATATTGTAAATGTGAACATTTTCTGTTTTTTGCAACACTATGTAAGTATTGATACATGGCACTAGATGTGGGCGGCACGGTGGCACAGTGGTTAGCACTGCTGCCTCGCAGCGCCAGAGACCCGGGTTCAATTCCCGACTCAGGCGACTGACTGTGTGGAGTTTGCACGTTCTCCCCGTGTCTGCGTGGGTTTCCTCCGGGTGCTCCGGTTTCCTCCCACAGTCACAAAAATCTAATCTAATCTAATCTAATGTAAATTTCCATTCACTGTTGAGATGGGAAGAGAGGGATGAAGTAGTGAAGTGGATAAAACGTCTTTGAATGGTACAGTAAAACCTCTGAACAGATGTGCATCCTCAACTGGTGGTAAGAGTGGATCTATTTAGAACAAAGAACAAAGGGTATTACAGCACAGGAAAAGGTCCGTCAGTTCTCCAAGCCTGTGCTGATCCAAATCCTCTATCTAAACCTGTTGCCTATTTTTTAAGGATCTGTATCCCTCTGCTCCCCACCCAATTCATGTATCTGTCTACATTTTAAATGACGTTATCATGCCTGCCTCTACCACTTCCACTGGCAACATGTTCTAGGCACTCACCATCCTCTGCATAAAGAACTTTCCACACATATCTCCCTTAAACGTTTCCCTCTCACCTTGAATTCATTACCTCTAGTAATTGAGTCCCCCACTCTTGGAAAAAGCTTCTTGCTATCCACTCTGTCTATACCTCTCATGATTTCGTAGACCTCAATCAGGTCCTCCCTCAACCTCTGTCTTTCTAATGAAAATAATCCTAATCTACCCCACCTCTCTTCGTAGCTAGCACTCTCCATACACGGCAACATCGTTCATTGGCCAGAGTATTGAGTACAGGAGTTGGAAGGTCATGTTGCGACTGTACAGGACATTGGTTAGGCCACTGTTGGAATATTGTGTGCAATCCTGGTCTCCTTCCTATCGGAGAGATGTTGTGAAACTTGAAAAGGTTCAGGAAAGATTTACAAGGATGTTGCCAGGGTTGGAGGATTTGAACTATAGGGAGTGGCTGAACAGGCTGGGGCTGTTTTCCCTGGAGCGTCGGAGGCTGAGGGGAGACCTTATAGAGGTTTACAAAATTATGAGGGGCATGGATAGGATAAATAGACAAAGTCTTTTCCCTGGGGTCGGGGAGTCCAGAACTAGAGGGCATAGGTTTAGGGTGAGAGGGGAAAGATATAAAAGAGACCTAAGAGGCAACTTTTTCATGCAGAAGCTGGTACGTGTATGGAATGAGCTGTCAGAGGATGTGGTGGAAGCTGGTACAATTGCAACATTGAAGAGGCATTTGGGTATATGAATAGGAAGGGTTTGGAGGGATATGGGCTGAGTGCTGACAGGTGGGACTAGATTGGGTTGGGATATCTGGTCGGCATGGACAGGTTGGACTAAAGGGTCTGTTTCCATGCTGTACATCTCTATGACTCTATGACAGAAACCTTCACTATCTGCTACTCAACCAATCTTAGTGTCATCTGCAAACTTGCTAATCAGCCAGCTATACCTTCCTCCAGATCATTTATATATATCACAAACAACAGTGGTCCCAGTACAGATCCCTGTGGAACACCACTGATCACAGTTCTCCATTTTGAGAAACTCCCTTCCACTATTGCTCTCTATATTCTGCTGACGAGCCAGTTCTCTATCCAATTAACTATTACACCCTGGACCCCATGTGATTTCACTTTCTCCATCAGCCTATCATGGGGAACCTTATCAAATGCCTTACTGAAGTCCATGTGTATGACATCTACAACCATTCCCTCATCAATCAAATTTGTCAATTCTTCAAAGAATTCTATTAAGTTGGTAAGACATAACCTCCCCTGCACAATACCTGGCCTATCACTGATAAGCCCATTTTCTTCCAAATGTAAATAGATCCTATCTCTCAGGATCTTCTCTAGCAGCTTCCCTATCACTGAGGTCAGGCTCACTAGTCTATAATTACCTGGATCATCCCTGCTACCCTTCTTAAACAAAGGCACAACATTAACAATTCTCCAGTCCTCTGCGACCTCACCCGTGTCCCCATGCTGCAAAGATATCTGTTAAGGCCCCATCTATTTCCTCTGTCATGTCCCTCAGTAACCCGGGATAGATCCCATCCGGATCTGGGGACTTGTCCAGCTTAATGCCTTTTAGAATACCCAACAATTCCTCCCTCCTAATACCAACTTGACCTAGAGTAATCAAACATCTATCCCTAATTTCAACATATATCATGTCCCTCCGCACAGTGAATACCATGCAAAGTATTCATTAAGAATCTCACCCATTTTCTCTGACTCCACACATAACTTTCCTCCTTTGTCCTTGACTGAGCCAACCTTTGCTGTAGTTACTTTCTTGCTCCTTATATACGAATAAAAGAGTTTGGGATTTTCCTTAACCCTGTTTGCTAAAGATATTTCCTGACCCTTTTTAGCCCTGTTAATTCCTAATTTCAGGTTCATCCTACTTTCCCAATATTCTTAGTCTGTTTTCAATCGCTTAGACCTTATGTATGCTTCCTTTTTCCTCTTAGCTGGTCTCACAATTTCACCTGTCATCCATGGTTCTCTAATCTTGCCATTTCTATCCCTCATTTTCACAGGGATATCTCTGTCCTGCACTGTAATCAGAGTAGAATAGTGTGATGCTGGAAAGGTAGACCCGGTCAGGCAACATTTGAGGAGCATAGGTTCTTCACCACATTTTTCGATGAAGGGCTAATGCTCGAAACGTCGATTCTTCTGCTCCTCAGGTGCTGCCTAACTGGCTGTGCCTTTCCAGCACCACACTCTTTGTCTCTGATCTCCAGCATCTTCAGTGCTCACTTTCTCCCTACACTCTAATCAACCTCTTTATAAAAGCCTCCCACATATCAAATGTAGATTTACCTTCAAAAACTACTCCCAATTCACATTCCCCAGCTCCTGCTGAATTTAGCTATAATTGGCATTCCCCCAATTTAGCACTCTTCCTTTATGACCACTCTCATCTTTGTCCATGAGTATTCTAAAACTTATGGAATTGTGATCACTATTCCCAAAGTAATCCCCTACTTAACCTTTAGCCACCAGGCCAGGCTCATTCCCCAACACCAAGTCCAGTATGGCCCCTTCCCAGGTTGGACTATTTACATATCGCTCTATAAAAACTTCCTGAATGTTCCTTACAAATTCTGCTCCATCTAGACCTCTAACACTAAGTGAATCCCAGTCGATGTTGGGAAAATTAAAATCTCCCATCACCACTCCCACCTTGTTACTCCTATATCTTTCCATAATCTGTTTACATATTTGTACCTCTATCTCATGCTCACTGTTGGGAGACTTGTAGTATAGCCCCAACATTGTTACTGCACCCGTCCTTTTTCTGAGCTCTGCCCATATTGCCTCACTGTTGAGTCCTGCATTGTGCCCTTCTTCAGCACAGCTGTGATATCCTCTCTGACCAGTAATGCAACTCCTCCATCCCTTTTACCTCCCTCTCTATCGGACCTGAAGCATCTATTTCCTGGGATATTTAGTTGCCAATTATGCCCTTCCCTCAACCAAGTCTCAGTAATAGCAATAACATCATACTCCCAGGTACTAATCCAAGCCCTAAGTTCATTTGCCTTACCTACTACTTTTCTTTCATTAAAACAAATGCACCTCAGACCATCTAACCCTTTATGTTCATCATCTGCTCCCTGCCTACTCTTCCCCTTAGTCACGCTGACTGCATTATCTAGTTCCTTACAGGCTTTAGTTACTACCTCTTCACTGGCTACTAACCTCCTCATTTGGTTCTCATCCCCCTGCCATATTAGTTTAAACATTCCCAACTACATTAGCAAAAGCACCTCCGAGGACATTGGTTCTAGTCTGGCCCAGGTATAGACTGTCCAATTTGTAATAGTCCCATCTCCCCCAGAACCGGACCCAATATCCCAAAAATCTGAACCACTCCCTCCTGCATCATCCCTCAAGCCAGGCATTCATCCTGCCTATTCTTTCATTTCTACTCTGACGGAAATAACTAAAGTTCCATTATCCATTTGACAAATCCCTCCAATAATTTCTGGGTCCTCACCCTTTCGTCTTTTCCTTGACGTATATGAGCATTACCATTTTGGTTTTTGATCTTCCATGTATTTTTAGAAAGGCTACACCTCCATATATCTTTATGGAGATATGTGCATTTATAGGCTGAAGTTAGTGGGTTCTCAAGGAGTGGGTTCGGAGAGAGTGCCCTTAGTTTAATGAGGCATATCTGACACCTTGCTACTGCTAGGGCATTTTGGCAGCTGTGGAATAAATCTTAAGCTTATGCTTCACTAAAGAAGCTCTTGTCTAGAGAAAGAGGAAGGCTTATGTGAGGATGAGGCATGAAGGCTCAGTTAGGGGACTTGAACTTTATAAGTTAGCTGGAAAAGATCTAAAGAGAGGGTTAAGAAGAGCCAGGAGGGGGCATGAGAAGTTGTTGGAGGATAGGAACAAGGAAAACACTAAGGCCTTCTATAGGTATATCAGAAATAAAAGAATGACTAGTGTAAGATTAGGGCCACTCAAATTTAGTATTGGAAAGTTGTGTGGAATCTGAGGACATGGGGAAGCACTTCATGAATACTATTCATCTTTATTTACATTGGAAAAGGGCAATGTTATTGAGAATATGGAGACACAGGCTACAAGATTGGATGGGATTGATATTGACAAAGAGGAGATTTTACCAATTTTGGAAGATTTGAAAATAGCTAAGACCCTGGGGCCAGATGGGATTTATCTTTGATACTCTGGGAAGCCAGGGAGGAGATTGCAGAGCCTTTGGCTTAGATCTGTAAGTCATCATTGTCAACAGGAGTAGTGCCAGAAGACTGGAGGATAGCAAATGTTGTTCCCCTGTTTAAGAAGGGGAGTCGGGACAATCCTGGTAATTATATGCCTGTGTGCTTTACTTCGGTTGTGGGTAGGGTGTTGGGAAAGATTATAAGAGGTACAATTTATAATCAGCTGGAAAGGAATAATTTGATTAGGAATAGTCAACACGGTTTTGTGAAGGGTAAATCGTGACCCACGAACCTTACTGAGTTCCTTGAGAAGGTGACAAAACAGGTGGATGAAGGCAAGTCTGTTGCTGTGGTTTATATGGACTTCAGTAAGGCTTTTGATAAGGTTCCACATGGTAGACTATTGCAGAAAATAAGGAGTTTCGGGATTAAAGGGGATTTAGCAATTTGGATCAGAAATTGGCTAGCTGAAAGAAGACAGAGGCTTAGTGGTTGATGGTAAATGTTCAGCCTGGAACTCAGTTACCAGTGGTGTGCTGCAAAGATCTGGTTTGGGGCCACTGCTGTTTGTCATTTTTGTAATTGACCAGGAGGCGAGTGTAGAAGGATGCGTTAGTAAATTTGCAAATGACATTAAGATAGACAAAGTTGCGGATAGTGTTGAAAGATGTTATGGGTTACAGAGAGACATAGATGAGATGCAGAGCTGGGCTGAGAAGTGGCAAATGGAGTTTAATGTGGAAAAGCGTGAGGTAGTTCACTTTGGCAGAAGTAACAGGAATGCAGAGTACTGGGCTAATGGTAAAATTCTTGGCACTGTAGATGTACAGAGAGATCTCGGTGTCCAGGTGCATAAATGCCTAAAAGTTGCCACCAAGATTGATAGAGTTGTTAAGAAGGCATATGGTGTGTTGGCATCTATTGGTAGGAAGATTGGGTTTTGGAGCCACAAGGTCATGTTTCAGCTGTACAAGAGACTGGTAAGGCTGCACCTAGAGTATTGCGTGCAGTTCTGGTCGCCACATTATAGGAAGGATGTGGAAGTTTTGGAAAGGGTTCAGAGGAGATTTACAAAGATGTTGCCTGGTATGGATGGAAAGTCTTATGAGGAAAGGCTGTGGTAATTGATGCTGTTTTCATTGGAGAGAAGAAGGTTGAGAGGTGACTTAATTGAGATGTATAAGATAATCAAAGGATTAGATAGGGTGGACAATGAGAGCCTTTTTCCTCAGATGATGAAGGCTAACACGAGGGGACATAGCTTTAAATTGAGGGGTGATAGATTTAGGAGGAATATTAGGGGTAGTTTCTTAATTCAGAGTGTAGTAGGAGCGTGGAACAGTCTGCTTACAACAGTAGTAGACTCGCTGATGTTAAGGGCATTTAAACGGGCATTGGATGTACATATGGATAATAATGGAATGAGGTAGGTTAAATGGTCATCAGATTAATGGTGACGCAACATCGAGGGCCAAAGGGCCTGTACTGTGCTGTAAAGTTCTATGTTCTCTGTTCTAAATGTAGGTGGCTCCTTTTACATTCATTCATGGTAGGTGAGCTGGCTGGGTCAGCACTTATTGCCCATCTCTAGTTGCTCTTGAGAAGCTGGTGTGGTGAGCTGCCTTTTTGTACATTGCAGTCCATTTGGTGTAGGTAAACCCATAATGCCTTTGGGGAAGGAATTGACCCAATGACACTGAAGGAACACTGATAGATTTCCAAATCAGGATGGCGATTGCATTGGGGTGGAATATGAAGGTCATGGTCTTCCCATGTAGTCCTTCTAGATGGCAGTAGTCATAGATTTGGAAGGTGCTGTCAAAGGAGTCTTGGTGGATTCCTATCATGCACCCTGGAGATGTTACACACTTCAGCAATTGAGCATTGTGGGTGGAGAGTGTATGTTCCAATCTCGTTATAAAATCATTAATTCACTTTTTAAAATAAAGAACTATTCCAAAAAACAGTCAGTCAAAAACGCTATGGAGAAACATGAGCCATAATGGTAGCTCATTACCTGTTCGATGGTCAGTAAGGACTTCCTGAAATGAGAACGATTTCGAAGCTCCTTGGATGCTGCCTAAATGCTGAGCTCTTCCAGCACCACTAATCCAGAATCTGGTTTCCAGCATCTGCTGTCATTGTTTTTACTTCCTGAAATGGCTAAGGTGGTGTTGCCCCAAGCTTTCCAGCTTCTGAAGGGTCCTCTGTTGTCCTGATAAAGTTCTGCCATAGGGTCTCATTACCATTCAGTGTTAGAGAATAAATAACAAGTAGAAATTGACTTGCATAGAAATAGTTAGCAATTATGTAGGATTTAGGGTGACGGTTTTAGCAAGTGAGAGAAATTTCTATATTTGCTTTCTGTGTGATGCCATCATCAACTAGTATGCAGTAACATCACAAAAATATAATTAGTTTAATACATTATTGGACTCCTTGCGAGTTTTTCACTGGCCTAAACACGTTTCTGAAATTGTCAGCACAGCAACTTCTGTTTAAAAAATAAAGCTATCACATACAACTAGGCAGAAGTTTAAAACATATCTTAATCTTTATCCTGTGAAATAACCATTAATTGGTAACTTATATTTTCAAATAAAAATATTCTCTCTAAAATGACATCTGAATTTTGCAAGGGAAATAAGGGAAGCGATATGTCTTGTCATGAAATTAGTCATTGCCCACAATGAAAATGAAAAATGTCCTGTCTTGAATATAAACACAAATTTGAAATAAATTGCAGAGGAACATTATTTGATAGATTTCTAAGATTTAAAACAAAATCAAGTTCTAGCAGTAGACCTTTCTCTATTATAAAATTAGCTTGCAAACTCTGAACATCTTTGAAAGATTTGCTGCATTTTATATGAACTGACAAGCAGACTTGTGTGATACTTCACCCGGGTAAGGTGCTGGAAATTGAGCCCTGCTATTACTGGACTTGTCAAAAAAGCTAAAGTTGTCAAAATAAAGTGACAAAATTCCTGAATATATCTAACTTCCAGACCTAGGTTGATAGCATGGGCTATGTTTGTACTTAGTAAGATTTGCTGTTTATTTCAAGTGATTAGATTCCAGCTACAGATAAACAGTGATAAACCATCAGCATATAACTCTATAAATTAAAAACTTTTATCACCCTATAAACACTTCCTTACCCGCATTCAGACAGACAAACAAATGAATAGGAAAAAATAGGATCTGGGCACGCAAAAAGTGGGAGACTGGAGTGGTTTCTACTAACGGATCAAGGAAATGATCCTTGTACTGGTCAGAATGTTGCTTTTTTATTGTCTTTCTTTGGATGTTTCCACTGGTTTTCAAGAGACACAGGTGGCTGATTAGTTTATAAAAGGTGTCTGACTTAGCAGTTAAGTGTCACAGTTTACAAAACTGCTGAAGTAAAGATGAACTAGTTTTCTTCAGATTTAAAATGGCTTTTTACTGCAGAGGGCAGAGCTTCTGTGCTGTTGGGATCAAAACATTTCTCTACCTCATTCCACCTCCTAGTTGTTCAGTTACCTGAGAACTAATCACAAGGTCATTGGCAGGCAAAAGGCTTTTGTCATCAATAATTAATCAGTTGTCCATTGACCATTCAATGTCTTGTTACCGTCCAGCTGCATCTGGATACAGAACCCTTTGGTTTCAATTTGTTTGCAATCACTTCAATTACTGCTTTTTCAACAGCTATTTACACACTGCTTGCCTTAAGTGTCAGGCCAGTTGCTTTTCACAACATGCGTCATTCTTTAAACAATAGTTCTTTTACAATTCAACCCACAATTTTAAAAGAACACTAAAATAAAAAGGCAATCTTTATACATGATGGAAATTTTTGATTTTTCATATGACATTAAGCAGATAACCTATGAAAATAACACTAGCTTGTTTATAGTTGCATTTTTAAATATATCTTTTAATCTTTAATTTATTTTTCAACATTTGCAGGTTGATGATTCTACAAAAGTATTTTACTTATTCATTGTATGTGAATGTGTGCCGATCACTCTTTGAAAAGGACAAGCTGCTGTTTTCATTTTGCTTGACAATAAATCTACTAAGGCATGAAGGACTGGTCAGTTTCTTACTTTTGTATAGTCCCTGTTATATAAGAAAATTATATTTAGGAACACAGGGAAAATTATGGATTATGGCAATAATGTAAATGTTTTCTTTTAATCAGTATTCCTGTAAGACATTATTATAACTTATGTACAGTTATTTTTTAAAAAGTTTATTTTGCTATAGTCTTACAGAAGCTTTTATTCCTCCCTAGAATATGGCATTGCTTTTGTAAATCATTTAGCTTGTAGCAAATTCCACTTTTTGGCCTGAGTTGAAAAGTAATAAATGAAATCTGTTTAAAGGGGGAATCACCGTGAACTTCCATAATAAGAACAAACATGAGTGAAGGTAGCTAAAAACATAAAGTTTGAAATTTTGTGGAATTTTTCAGTGTAATTACAGTTCAACAGCGTTGCCCAAGATAAGTAGGCATATATTAGGTAAATGAAAATTATGATTATACTGGAATTTTCTGGAACATTTACTCTGATTCTGTGATTTATCTGCTGAAACTCTCAGTCATTTGTTCACATAGCTGCAACCTCATGCAAAAGTTCAGTGCATGTCAGTTTCGTGCATTTATGTCAATAATGTGATAATATTGATGTTTGCTAATTCGAGGAATTCCTAGTAAAAGTTTTAGCTGACTAGATTAGACCATATTGAATTTTTGATATTGAAAGTGAAACAATCTTTCCTCCATTTTAAAAGAAAGTGTGCTGTCGGAATGGCATCTCATAAATTAAATATAAAACCCTAATTTTGATTCCTTCATTATGTGTGATCTATCATTTGTATGTTGCACATTTGCCACTTTTGACACACTGAAACTGTCATTAAAGCTCAGTAACATTGACATTAGTGATCAGGGAAGCCTGCTATGAATCTTTCAGAATGTAACGACTTGTACACCAAACTACATCATGCTTTGAGACACACGTAGATAAACATGGCAGTCCCAAGTAATCTATCATAATTCAATGTGGGTTACAATGCAAAGGAGCACACACACAATGCCAGGTTCATTACATTTCTGATTTTTTTTCTGAAACAGGCTGCCATATTATATTATATTTTTATCCCTGGAGTGCCTGAATTGTGCAGGGATGAGATAAATGACTTGTTGTCCCTTGACAACAATACAGTACCCCATATTAAACCTTTGCCCTATTTGATGCCATTTCCTTCCATCCATTCCCTCGATACCTCATTGCCTATCAAGAATAACATCCAGTTCATGATTGGCAGCCAGTAGCCAGTTGACACTCAACATTGTTCATGATGAATCTGGAATGGGTGTAATGCAGTGGCCTTGAACCATTAGAAAATAAATTCACTTGGATTTCATATGATCAACTTAAGTGTCATCAGGCACACACTACACCTTGATTCTATTGTAATAAGCCCTGCATGACATTTTAATTGAACAAGCCCAGTACAAAATTAAAATAGTGCAATTCATTATGTTATTAATAACTTACTGATGATGTTTATTAGTTTATAAGCACAAATAGACATTTAACATTCCAAAGTAAAGGAAATCCAGACTTCCAATGACAAGGTTTAAATCTTATTAAAAGTTCAAACTGAAGCAATGTTTTCCCTTGAGTTGTGCTTATTTATCATTTATTAATTAGATTATATAGATAATCTGATTTTTAATGCTTTTCCTTTCAGATTGATGATGAGGAATGGACATTTTTGCTGACTGGTGGAATTGGCTTAGATAACCCTTATGAGAAACCATGTGACTGGCTTCCGACAAAAGCTTGGGACGAGTTTTGCCGTCTTGATGAGATTAAAGCATTTGCAGGCATCCGGAAGGAATTTGTGCTTCTGTTAGATGGATGGAAATCTGTATATGACAGCTTGGTAGGTTGGGAATTTGTGGCAAGAAAAATGAGATTTTTCAAATTTAATACATTCCCTTTCAAGGTTATTTAATCAGAATATTGATTATTTAGCTTGTACAGAGTGATGGAGTTACTCATGCTGAAATGTTGGTACTTGTCAAAGTATAGAGGATATACAAAACAACTGACTGCAATTTTTTCTTACAAATGACAGCTCCTTAATGCACTGTGCAACATTACTTACCATCAGGCATTTAGTTCAAAACATGACACAAACCTTTGAGTAGCACAGTTGTTTTGTGAAAAATGACAAAGCATTCAGGCTGTACAATCTTAGGCTTGATATTTAACTTGTCAAATAATATGAAACATGCACATGATTACAGACTGCCACAGTACAGGTATATGAATTGTGTAACTATTAAAAGTCTCTCAGGGGCTGTCCATTAGTTGTTCCTAATTCATATATGCTTGAAGTTGTTTCAAATGGGTGCAAAATAAACACGTCTTTCCTTTTGTATTTACAATGCTGATCTCTTCTTTTCATAAACTTAGTTAGATTTTGTATAAGAGTGGTTTGCAACCTTGCTGTATTGTTGCTTTGTCCATCACGTATTTAGTCAAACTTTTATGTACCTGGCTAAATAAGTACATAAAATTTACTTAACCAACTGAGTTTTTTCATGTTTTCAGCATCTGCAGTGATTAGTTATTGTAGACAGATTCTTATCCTTATTTTTGTAAGGGTGATTTAATCTCAGAAATTTCTAATTGATATGAATATTAACATACTAAAACCAGGAAACTGTATCTGAGCAAGAATAACAGGCAATGCTGAATGCATTTAACAGGTTAGGCAACATTAGTCTGAATCTGATCTAAATTTTAGATACCTGTTTCAGTCTGGAATATAATTCCTATTTGCCTGCATGCCCTAGCATTAATTGAGAGTCTGATAAATTGCCAGTTTTAGATAGGTTCCATAAACTGTATAATAGCTTCGTTTGATGTTGCTCAAAGTTTTCAGTAAATTGTCTCTAATTTAATCGTCTGAATGTGTCAGTTAGCAGTGAAGGAAGGTTTTTATTATGCATTGTTGTGTAAGACAATTTATTGGCTCTGCATTGCAATTCATGGTGTTTAGAAATACTACTCCACACACAATGTCCATCACAGGGATTGTGAAATGTGTGAGCAAGCAACAGCTCATCTCTTCAACAAATTCAACTGAAGAATCCTCACTGAGGCAGGAAGAGTGCAAAATCAATCTGCATGACATTTATATTTTCTAGTCATGTTGCACAGGTCTGCCTGCAGATAAGTATTCAGGAGGCCCTGGTAGCTGCTTCCCATATAGCCCACAAGGTCAACTTGCATGGCGTACACAGGTGCATTCTATCCTTGTGCTAGAATTTGCTGAACATACATGATCATGACATCACAAATACCAGCAGCTGACGCAACATCAGGATTTCAAAATTGGTCACCAAATGCATTGCTGGCTGGCCAGCATTTATTGCCCATCCCTCGTCCTTGAGAAGGTGTAGTGAACTGCTGCTTTGAACCGCTGTAGTCCACATGCTGTAGGTTGATCCACAATGTCTTCAGGAAGGGAATTCCAGGCTTTTGATCTGGTGACACTGAAGGAACAGCGATATATTTCCAAGTCAGGATGGTGAGTGTCTGGGAGGGAACTTGCATCTTGTAGATAGTACACACTGCTACCATATTGCTGCTGCTGAACATTGGTGGTGGAGGGATTAGATGCTTGTGGATGAGGTGCCAATCAAGTGGACTGCTTTTTCCAGGATGGTGTCAAGCTTCTTGAAGGTTGCTGGAACTGGACCCATCCAGGTTAGCTGCTCATTACAGTATTCCTAGCCTCTGACCTGCTCCTGTTCCCATTTAGTTTATGCAGTAATGACATTCAAGGATCTTGACAGCAGGGGATTCAGTAATTGTGAGAGAATTGAATGTCAATAGGTGGTGGTTATATAGTCTCCTGTTGGGACTGGTCAGTGCCAAGCATTTGTGTGGCATGAATGTTACTTATCACTTGTCAGCTCAAACCTGGATATTGTCCAGATCTTTTTGCATTTGAATATGTTCTGCTTCAATACCTGAGGAGTCATGAACAGTGCTGAATATTATGCAATCATCATCAGCAAACATCCCCACTTCTGACCTTATGATGGATGGCAAGTCATTGATGAGGGGGTTGAAGATGATTGGGCCTAAGACAATACCCTGAGGAACTCCTGCAGAGATGTTCTGGAGCAAAGATGACTGACCTCCAACAACCACAGTGGAGAGTTTGGCTCCTGATATCCATTGATTCCAGTTTTGCTAGGACTCTTTGATGCCACACTTAGTCAGATGCACTTTGATGTCAAGGGATGTTACTCTTTTCTCATCTCTGGAATTCAGCTCTTTTGTCCATGTTTGAACCAAGGCTGTAATGATATCAGGAGCTGGGTGGCCCTGGCGGAACCCAAACTGGATATCACTGCACAGGTTTTTGCTGAGCAGGTGCTGCTTGATCGCACTGTTGATGACACCTTCCATCCCTTTATTGATTTCCCTTTATTGACTCCTGAAATAACAAGAGCTAAGAAGAATGATGTGCCCTATAATAGGCTACTTCAAGCTACTCAGTATATTGCAGGTGAGGTGCTATTAGCTTGTTTTCTGGTGAAGTTTACGGACTGGTGTGTTTAATTGCTGAAGCAATTCGGACATTTTTGCTGACTGCATAAAAGCAGAAAATTACTTTGTGTATGTATGAGGAAAGTAGTTGCAGTATGAGATAAGCAGCATGTTGAAAGGAGGCATAGAGAGAAGTCTCCCTGAGGAGGAGAGTGAATGAGGGCTATCCATTGAAGCCACTAACTAGAAAGTGTTTTCCAGAAGCACGACTCTTAATCTGTGATAAACTGGAAGTAGAGGCTCAGGAGGCTTTGCTTCTAAGAGGTACTGATATAGTTGGATCACTGTGACATGCTGTCTAAGTCAGGTGGAGGATAGCCTCTCTGTGATTGCAAAGATCGCCCTCACTCCTTTTCCTAAGCTATAGGATCCTTCAAAGTAAAAGCTGATGACATTGAAAATATGCTGCAGTTTACCATCCACAGATGTATTGGAGAGGTGACAAGGGATGTCAACAATAGGAGGTGAACTTCATCTTCTTATTCCTGAGGAGGAAAGACTGGGTTTAAATAACTAAGTGCATTCTCTGGGATGGTGGACTTCTGGAACACACATGTAAACCTCTATCCACCACCATGACAACTTTAACCAGAAGGGATCTCTCTAAATGTATAGCTAATGTACAAGGGTTTCCATGTTTGTGATTTCTCCTTAATCTTGCAATTATGAGAGTGTATCATCACCTTTGGAATCCAAAGTTTCACTTCAGGAGGAGAAAGAAGAAGAGGAGATGGAAGCCAATGCTGAAAGTGTTTTCCTACGAAGAAAATTTTCAGAATGGACCAAATGAGGGGCATTGAAGGGGAATGATATAATAAACACTGTCTTTGAGAGACAAGACAACTTATGCACTCATTGTACGGAATACATAATTTCTTTGACGCAATCCAGAAGAGGGGTGGTGGGACTAATTGGTGTGTATTTGCAAAATAACACGTTCAAGAATTTTCAGGAGGCAAGGAAGATTGAAGATCAAGGTAGAAACTTGCAAGGTCAGGTTAATAGTGGAACAACGAGTTTGTTTGGGATAAAGTAGTGTCCAGGGAGAAAAAAACCATACTGAGGAATAGCTGAGATGGGGGAACATTGATGTTTTAGTTGGAATAAGGATATCAAATATATTTATTGAAATCAGTGGTTTCAAATTTAATGTGGTTAAAAATCTAACCTTTTACAGTTCTTAGTACAAAGTATTATCTGTACTATCATTTTTAAAATATTTTGTATGTATTTTCCAATAATTTTTCAATTTTCCTGCTGTTTTCAGGAGCCATACCGAGAGGTATTTCCTGGCCGATGGGCCGAAGGTCTTAGAAGCTTCCAGAAGATGCTTGTAATTCGCTGCCTGAGGCCTGACAAGGTTTAAATGTCAATTTTCTTCACAGCTTAAACCATGTAGTTAACATCTACAACTTATTAACAGAAGCGTATAGTCTTGAAATGACTTAGAAGACATAAAAACGAGAAGTAAAATAGACTTTAGACACAATAAACAAAGAGATATCAACAATATTTTTAGGTAAAGACAAAATAACCTCATTTTTATAAACAGGATTTTTAACTTTATTATTGATGAAAATGTATCACGAGATAAACATTTGCTAATTGTTGCATATTTTTAAAAAGCCAGTTCTAGAATAAGTTCATTTTGTGCACATGATGAAGTGGTCTTTCTGTATTAGTGGTGCTGGAAGAGCACAGCAGTTCAAGCAGCATCCGAGGAGCAGTAAAATCGACGTTTCAGGCAAAAGCCCTTCATCAGGAATAAAGGCAGAGAGCCTGAAGGGTGGAGAGATAAGTGAGAGGAGGATGGGGGG
>NC_057716.1:4985958-4988624 GCF_004010195.1 Chiloscyllium plagiosum | reverse complement strand
CTTCAGGCTCACTGCCTGTATTCCTGATGAAGGGCTTTTGCCCGAAACGTCGATTTTACTGCTCCTCGGATGCTGCCTGAACTGCTGTACTCTTCCAGCACCACTAATCCAGAATCTGGTTTCCAGCATCTGCAGTCATTGTTTTTACCTTTTACAAAGTGGTCTTTCTGTGAACTCCATTTGACTCTCGGGCAGAATTTTCCCATTTTCTGTTGGAGTGATAAATGAAATTCATTGGTCCGTCATAGCTCACAGTGATTTTTGTGTCACAAGCTTCTGCTCGTCACCTTGTGAATTATGCAGGAGAAAGTGAGGACTGCAGATGCTGGAGATCAGAGCTGAAAAATGTGTTGCTGGAAAAGCACAGCAGGTCAGGCAGCACGGAAGGAGCAGGAGAATCGACGTTTCGGCATAAGCCCTTCTTCAGGAATCATGTGAATTATGCAACCAGGCTATCAGATACCTTGCTTTGGGGTACTGCATGCCTGGAGACATGGAAGTGTTTGCCACTTTCATGACATTAACATGTCTTTGGTGCTGTATTTAAAGCCCTGCTGCACACCTATTCAGACACTGCAGGCCACTGTCTGAATAGGTGTGCAGCACCTCATTATGAGGCTTGAGCCTCAACATTCAACATAAGGCTCAGAGGAAAAGAAAGCTCGGTCTCTGATTTGCAGACTCGGACTTGGACATTTTGGCGGACTTTTCCAATGGGCTGCTACATGGAGCCACATCACTAGACCTGGCCAGCCTAGACATAAAGTGCAACCCAGGTCAGTGTTTTGTTATGGATGAAAAGGAATGGAGGAAGAAGATCAATAATCTGCCCTCTGCGCCTCTTGCTAACACCACTCTCACAGGACCACTGCTCACTTTAATTCTGCCATTGCATATACCTCTCACCAAAGCTCATGGTCTACAATTCTTTGTATTCCATGAGTTGTGTGCATTCAATACCTGTCAACTACTTCTTGCTGCCAAGCTACTAACTGTTTTTGTCCTCTGCACTTCCTAATCACTAACTGGAAACATCTCACCACTTCTCCTATTTGTGCATCACCATTAATTGCTCTTCCATCCATTTCCAACATATTCAAATTTCTGTCATAATTCTATTAGATTTAAAATAGTGATGGAAAAGGATAGACCAGATCTAAAAGTTGAAGAACTAAATTGGAGCAAGGTCAATTTTGATGGTATTAGGCAAGAACTTTCAAAATCTGATTGGGGGCATGTGTTCGCAGGTAAAGGGATGGCACGAAAATGGGAAGCCTTCAGAAATAAGATAACGAGAATCCAGAGAAAGTATATTCCTGTCAGGGTGAAAGGCAAGGCTGGTAGGTACAGGGAATGCTGGATGACTAAAGAAATTGAGATTCGGAGATGCCGGTGTTGGACTGGGGTGTACAAAGTTAAAAATCACACAACACCAGGTTATAGTCCAACAGGTTTAATTGGAAGCACACTAGCTTTCGGAGCGGCGCTCCTTCATCAGATGATTGTGGAGGCTCGATCGTAACACAGAATTTATAGCAAACATTTGCAG
Source organism: Chiloscyllium plagiosum (assembly GCF_004010195.1). Lineage (NCBI taxonomy): Eukaryota > Metazoa > Chordata > Chondrichthyes > Orectolobiformes > Hemiscylliidae > Chiloscyllium > Chiloscyllium plagiosum. Next base: position 4,987,075 of record NC_057716.1, on the reverse strand, counting down.
TGTGATGTAACTGAAATTATACATTGAAGAATTGATTGTCTGATAAGCCTTTCATCTGTTAGAATACAGTGATAGTTTCACTTCTTTCATGTGTAAATCACAAAACCCTTTTTTTTAAAGTTGCATTCTCAGTTAACTGTTAACAATGGTGATAGCTAGATAATATGTTGAAGGTGTTAGCCCCCTGTGTTCTCTGTCTATGACCTGATGTTTAGATTGATTCCAATCTAAAAAGTGAAATAACAGAGTTTTACATAAATTCATGCAGTTTTTGAGCTCAGAGTTCGACATGAATCTATGTGGTTTTTGAGCAAAGTGCAATGTAACTCTGAAAGTACCAAAAAAATTCACTACACACAATACATATGTGTGCATGTGGGTCTTTGTCTGTCTGTCTGTGTGTCTGTCTGGGGTGGGGGTTGTGAGTGTGAGAAAGTGTGTGTGTGTGTGTGTATATCTGTGTCCGTGTGCATGTGAGAGTTTGTGTGTGTGTAGGAATATCTGTGTGTGTGTGTGTATAGTGCTATGGTGGTAACCTGTAGTGTGACATGAACACAAGGTCCCAGTTGAGGCCCTCCCTATGGGTACCGAACTTAGCTATCAGCCTCTGCTGAGCCACTTTCCTCTGCTGCCTGTCCCGAAGTCCACCTTGGAGGATGGTCACCCGAAGGTCCGAGGCTGAATGTCCTGGACCACATGGTGATCACCTGTAATGTGACATGAACCCAAGGTTGAGGCCCTCCCTATGGGAACCGAATTTAGCTATCAGCCTCTGCTCACGGTGGACGCTGCAAAACGTGTCAGATTGTGAACATAGATACCACTATTACGCGTGGAAACACCTCCCGTGTACATGGCAGGTACTCAAGTGACTCAGCCAACATTGTCTATCTTATATGTTGCAGGCAGGGATGCCCGGAGGCATGGTACATTGGGGAAACCGAGCAAAGGCTACGGCAACGGATGAATGGGCACCGCACAACAATCAACAGACAGGAGGGTTCCCTCCCAGTTGGGGAACACTTCAGTGGTCCAGGACATTCAGCCTCGGACCTTCGGGTGACCATCCTCCAAGGTGGACTTCAGGACAGGCAGCAGAGGAAAGTGGCCAAGCAGA
>NC_057716.1:4937554-4984208 GCF_004010195.1 Chiloscyllium plagiosum | reverse complement strand
AGATTCATGTCGAATTCTGAGCTCAAAAACTGCATGAATTTCTGTAAAACTCTGTTATCTCACTTTTTAGATTGGAATCAATCTAAACATCAGGTCATAGACAGAGAACACAGGGGGCTAACACCTTCAACATATTATCTAGCTATCACCATTGTTAACAGCTAACCTGAGAATGCAACTTTAAAAAAAAGGGTTTTGTGATTTACACATGAAAGAAGTGAAACTATCACTGTATTCTAACAGATGAAAGGCTTAACAGACAATCAATTCTTCAATGTATAATTTCAGTTACATCACACTGCAAACGTTTGCTATAAATTCTGTGTTACGATCGAGTCTCCACAATCACCTGATGAAGGAGCGTCGCTCCGAAAGCTAGTGTGCTTCCAATTAAACCTGTTGGACTATAACCTGGTGTTGTGTGATTTTTAAAGAAATTGAGGGTTTGGTTAAGAAAAAGAAGGCAGCATAGGTCAGGTATAGACAGGATAGATCGAGTGAATCCTTAGAAGAGGAAAAAGGAAGTAGGAGTATACTTAAGAGGGAAATCAGGAGGGCAAAAAGGGGACATGAGATAGCTTTGGCAAATAGAGTTAAGGAGAATTCAAAGGGTTTTTACAAATACATTAAGGACAAAACGGTAACTAGGGAGAGATTAGGCCCCCTCAGAGATCAGCAAGGCAGTCTTTGTGTGGACCCACATAAAATGGGGGAGATACTAAACGAGTATTTTGCATCAGTATTTACTGTGGCAAAGGATATGGAAGATATGGACTGTAGGGAAATAGATGGTGACATCTTGCAAAATTTCCATATTATAGAGGAGGAAGTGCTGGATGTCTTGCAACGCATAAAGGTGAATAAATCCCCAGGAGCTGATCAGGTGTACCCCAGAACTCTGTGGGAAGCTAGAGAAGTGATTGCTGGGCCTCTTGCTGAGATATTTGTATCATCGATAGTCACAGGTGAGGTGCCGAAAGACTGGAGGTTGGCAACGTGGTGCCATTGTTTAAGAAGGGCGGTAAGGACAAGCCAGGGAACTATAGACCAGTGAGCCTGACCTCAGTTGTGGGCAAGTTGTTGGAGGGAATTCTGAGGGACACGATGTACATGTATTTGGAAAGGCAAGGACTGATTAGGGATTGTCAACATGGCTTTGTGCGTGGGAAATCATGTCTCACAACTTGATTCAGTTTTTTGAAGAAGTAACAAAAAAGTTTGATGAGGGCAGAGCAGTAGATGAGATCTACAGTGGAAACGTGATGGGCGGGCACTATTTCGTTCGGATAATCGATTATTCGGAAAATCAATTTCCTCTGGGGCTCAGAGTTTTAAAGTCTGCTCCGTGTTCAGGAGACTGCAGCAGCACACAGCGCACGAGACCCCGCCCCCAAACCCATTCCAACCCCTCCCCTCCGCCCCCAACTCGTCCCCTCATCCGAACTGCACATCAACAATAAGACTGCTGCTACTACTGTCATTGTGGGGTAAGTCTCCAAATAGTGCACACACACACACACACATGCAACTTTTTACTGCAACGTTTTGACAGGTTCCATGTTTGCCTTGCACAGGACAATGTTGGAGAGATTATTCCTGGGAAGTGGGGGTGGGTGGGGGGTTTAGGGTACACCCCCCTCTAGAACGCCAGTGAAAGTGTGGGGAGAGAGAGAGGGCGAGAGGTCAGTCATTTGGAGACAGTGCCTGTTTAATCACTGTAAACAAAAAACGCGGTCAGTGTTGGAAACACATCTTTGATGTAATGTTTGTATCGGAACATCGAGATCTCATTCAGAAGGGCTTATGCCCGAAACGTCGATTCTCCTGCTCCTTTGATGTTGCCTGACCTGCTTCGCTTTTCCAGCAACACATTTTTAAGATTTGACAAGGTTCCCCATGGAGACTGGTTAGCAAGATTAGATCTCACGGAATACGGGAAGAACTAGCCATTTGGATACAGAACTGGCTCAAAGGTAGAAGACAGAGGATGGTGGTGGAGGGTTGTTTTTCAGGCTGAAGGCCTGTGACCAGTGGAGTGCCACAAGGATTGGTGTTGGGTCCTTTACTTTTTGTCATTTACATAAATGATTTGGATGCGAGCATAAGAGGTACAGTTAATAAGTTTGCAGGTGACACCAAAATTGGAGGTGTAGTGGACAGCGAAGAGGGTTACCTCAGATTACAACAGGATCTTGACTAGTTGAGCCAATGGGCTAAGAAGTGGCAGATGGAGTTTAATTCAGATAAATGCGAGGAGCTGCATTTTGGGAAAGCAAATCTTAGCAGGACTTATAGACTTAATGGTAAGGTCCTAGGGAGTGTTGCTGAACAAAGAGACCTTGGAGTGCAGGTTCATAGCTCCTTAAAAGTGGAGTTGCTGGTAGATAGGATAGTGAAGAAGGTGTTTGGTATGCTTTCCTTTATTGGTCAGAGTATTGAGTCCAGGAGTTGGGAGGTCATGTTGTGACTGTACAGGACATTGGTTACGCCACTGTTGGAATATTGCATGTAATTCTGGTCTCCTTCCTATCGGAAAGATGTTGTGAAACTTGAAAGGGTTCAGAAAAGATTTCCAAGGATGTTGCCAGGGTTGGAGGATTTGAGTTATAGGGAGAGGCTGAACAGGCTGGGGCTGTTGTCCCTGAAACCTTATAGAGGCTTACAAAATTATGAGGGGCATGGATATGGTAAATGGACAAAGTCTTTTCCCTGGGGTCAGGGAGTCCAGAACTAGAGGGCATAGGTTTAGGGTGAGAGGGGAAACATATAAAAGAGACCTAAGAGGCAACTTTTTCACACAGAGGGTGGTAAAGGTATGGAATGAGCTGCCAGAGGAAATGGTGCAGTCTGGTACAATTGCAACATTTAAGAGGCATTTGGATGGGTATATGAATAGGAAAGGTTTGGAGGGATATGGGCTGGGTGCTGGCAGGTGGGACTAGATTGGGTTAGGATATCTGGTCGGCATGGACAGGTTGGACCAAAGGGTCTGTTTCCATGCTGTACATCTCTATTACTCTATGACGCTCATCTCAATGGACAAATAAAATTGGCCCACAACTGAGCCTGAGGTCCGAGACCATATTTGGAGGCGGGGGTGGGGGATGCTTTGTTGGACATCAGGCTCTTCATTTTCAGAAATGAGAGAATTCTGGATTTAGATGGAGAAGAAACTATCCATTCAGGTGGAGTTGGAGAGACCTCAATGGACAACCAACGAAGTATGCTTCATTGCACTGTGCTGTGCTGTGCTTCATTCCACCAGTACTAATCTATTGTTAATCTGCACAATCTCAATCTACTGGCTATCATAAGAGATTTTGGCACACATAATTTTATATTGAAAGTGGGATCACCCAAAGATATAAACCTTACAATCACAGGGATAATGAGACATCTATTCAGTGAAACAAAAGGTCAAGGACTACAAAAATAAAAAATTCACATATCCTTGTAGTAAGTGAGGGCTGCTTGCATATTATATTGAACGATTGAACGATTAAATAAAGTCCAAGTCCAGCTCATTCAACCTAGAAGTAGGTTTCAGTTAGATTATTTTGATGATGCATTACTCTGGCATTGATGGTCACATATAATTTGAACATTGGTGAAGTGGAAGCTTTTTCTGTTGACCATCTCTGCAGGTGGTTGATATAGTGCTATCGTAGCGACATGCGTACAGTCGATAGTGCACTATGCCCCAGGCCAGTGATTATGGAGAATCCCATTGTCCGAACTGCTTTACTCTGCACCACAGGGGAGTAATATGAGAATCTGTGCCTGTGAAAAATGACATCAGTATCATCCAGGATACACTTAAAGATTGAGAATTAGGAGATTTGATGCAGGTCCTGAGTTTTTTTCTAGAATGAAATTCTGGCATAAAAATTCAGGATCACTGTGACCCCCTGATGGGCATCAGGATGAAATGCATGGAGACTTCCCAAGGAGGCCTTAGCTCCTTTTGGAACCATAATATTACTGTATGTTACTTTATCTAATTATACATTACACAAACAAAGTTTTAATGCCACATGTGGTATAAAACTTTGCCATTAAACCACCAGTACAGTCCCCAAACCACAGCAGAAGAAAAGTTTGTTTTGATGTAACAGACCAGGTCCTTTCATCCTGTGTACAGTATAAGTGGTCATGTTTGCTTGAGGCCCTCACTTTAAATGTACATTCTTAGACAATGCAAATGAAGTGCAAATTGAAAATATTTACTCAATCAGTGGTGGTATGAATTTTCCAACGAATTTTTGCCCATTCTGTATGTGAAATCAATCATTTTGTCTGGTTGTTGCGCAGTTGACTTTTTGTCTGTCTTGCTAAGGTTCAGCTTTGTTTCTGTGTGAGTGAGTTACCTGCTCTGTCTGTATTAAAGAAATTTTCCTTCACCCTTTATGCTTTCCTTTGTATTACTGTCCTTGTGGCTCTCATGACCTTTCAGCACCTCCCGCTGCCCCGGCCCTCCAATTCTATTGAAGCCTTTTACATAACTATTAATGTCTTCACTTAACCCCCCCAGAGGCCATGACTTTAGAAATTCCCATGACCCTTTTTGGCAAGAGTTTCTGTGACCTATTTGATATACTCCCTATCTCCAACTTCCAGAGCTCTCAATCTCCTCTAATTCACAGAGGCCCTTTCACCCGACTATCTATAATTTCCCCATATCACCATTACTGTTACCTCAGCAACCCTGCACAAATAGGTCCCAGATTTGAATTGCTTACTTTCCGCAGGACAACATAGACTACCCTGTAAGACGTCAACCATTATTAACCAAATCTCAAGGACAGACAGTGGTCCACCTCAGATTGATTTGGCAGTACAGCTCCAACTGACTATGGCCCATTTGCTGGACCAATGTCTCAACAGCATCCAGTCCCTGGATTGTTTTCACAACTTGTGGGGTGAACCTGGCACAACCCCAGATACAGAAGGACATAGACCCCAGAACTCGAGCAGAATTAAGTACCTGATAGACTATTGCCATCTACTAGATTTGAATAGGACAATCCACTTGACTGACTGCAGTGGTACCCCTTCAATTACCATATTTCCCTTTAGTGCACCAAAAGCTGCTCCCCTTTGACTTTCATGAATAGTCATTTTCTTGTAATATATTTACTCAGTAAAATGCAGGCACACACTGCAGTCTGACATTGATGTAGCCCAAAGCTGCACATGCTATGTGATACATTGATTTTTCAGTGCTCTCCATTATCAAGACTGCCTTTCTTTCTGCGCCAAATAGCAATACAAGCCATAGAGGTTGGCAGTCTGTAGCTGAACATTAAAGATCCTGTATGCTAAGAAAGTGGTGTGACTCACAAAGAGGCTGGCAGCCAGCAAATCAGTGTTGCACTCAGTAAATGTGCATCTAAAGAGCAATGTGAAGCTCACAGACTCCAAGGTAAAATGAATGAGCACTAAGCAAAGAAGCTAAAACCTGTTAGAAGCACTCTATGCAGATACATTAGATCTTTGTCCCTTCATGCAAAGCCACCTAATGCAGATACACAATCCTTTATCCAAAATCCTTGGGGCTAGCTGGTTTTCGCAGTTTGGAATTCAGAATTTTTAAGTGACAGTTTAATGATGAAATGTAAAAATTCATACCAAACAACAGATGCACCTGTGAGTACTAAGAGTGCTGAGACAGAATTGATGTCTGCCAGTACTGGGCCACGCCACCACATCACATCTGAGTGATGTGGGCCAAGAGGGTGTGGTTTGCACTCCAAACTACCTTGTTAGAGAGAAAAATACTTCATGAAATAAACTACGGATTTTGGAACTTTTTGGATAAAGGATTGTACCTGTATAATTACACAAGTCCCAGGTGTCCCAGAGTTCCAAAGTATTGAAAGGCTGCGGGCCTGGCTGCAAGGCTTGGTGAACTGTTCCCTAAGTTTATGTTTGGTCTTCCAACCTAGTTTACTCCCAATGTGATCTTCTCTAAATTGGGGAGATTGAACGTAAACTTAGGGAATGGTTCACTGACCATTGCAGCCGGGCCCGTAGGGGCTGACCAGAACCTCCCAGTCACCACCCATTTCAATTCCCCTAACTGCTCCCTTTAAAACTTGACCATCCTTGGCCTTCTCCATTGCCACGATGAACCATACTGCAAATTGGAGAATCAATACCACATCTTCCACCTGGCGATTACAGTCTGGAGGACTCAACATTGAGTTCTCCAATTTCAAAAACATCCCTTTCCACCTCCCGACTCCCTTCCCAACCCCATCCACTGCTCCCTGCCACCAACTAGATTCATTCCTCCGATTGATCAACCAGGTCATACCCTCAACCTGTCTTTACCTCTCTCTACTTCACCACCCTGCCCACACCACCCCCTTTATCTGCAGCTCCCCCAACACCCAGTCCTGAAGAAGGGTTGCACCCGAAGGGTTGCAAAGTTGATTTCTCCACTTCCTAATGCTGCCTGGCTTGCTGTGTTCTTCCAGCGACATGCTGATAGGTGCTAAGTAAGCGAGCAGCCCTGAGTTGCAGCCTTGTCCAATCAGTTAGCTAGGTCCTTGTCCCTGCGCACAAAGTGTCTGAGCTGCAGTTAGTTGCTTGCACTTCCTGTAATGCAAGCCAGGCTTCCATTGTATTAGAGAGGTGCCCTGGACAGTCGTCCGGAGCTGGGTTATGGCAGTGTCTGTGGAGATGGGTGCATGTTTCTGGCGCCTGTAGATCATGTCCTGAACTGCTGTTTATTCATATGCAACACAAATGTCAATAATACTAAGTAGTGAGCTGAATGCACCAGGTACTCAGACTTGTTTCCATGTCTAGTTTTCTTGACATCTAGCTTGTTTGATAACTGGCTATTCATGAGGTGAGCTTGGCCATCCACAAAATGTTTAACAAGCATTAATTTCTCATAATTGCCTTAGCAAAAAACTTGCCTCGCTGCTTGAGAGAAGCATAAAAGATGAAGTGTGATGCTCCTGACTTCAATATGGGTATTGGCAGACTTCTTATTCAGTTCTACCACACCTTATGTCATAGCGCACGTAATTCAAACTCCTATAATCTGTCTAATGATTCTAATATCTCTATAATGTGATTTGATCTTGATCAGTAATGATAGGGTTCGGGTTTAACACAACCTGAAATCACAACATTTGTTGTAAGTTAATGCAACCATATATCTATCAAAATAGAGATCCAGATTAAATTGTAGATTTTATATTAAATTATTGCTACATTGATGCATCACTCATCTCTATCTTGAACTTGCAACCATCATTCTTCAAAAGTTCCTTCAGCAAGAATTGTATTTTCCCTGTGCACCAAATGTTTCAATCTCGGTGGTTACATTGTCTTGTGTTCCATGTACTTCAGTATGCCAGTAACCATTCTGTTATAAATGTGGGAAGCCTTAAGAACTTCTGTGCCTGATGCAATAGCAGTTATTTACAACACTTCACTGCATCATCTGTCCTTGGATGCTAAGTGCAGATTCAAATTGATTAGAATGCATGATGTACCAACGTTTCCCCCCAAAAAGTCAGAGTAATCCAAGATTCCAAATTGCACTCCAAATGTTTTAAGAATACTACTGAATGCATATTTACTGTGAAGCATTTGCGAATCACCTTTCTTCTTGACAGGATCTTCTCCTAATTCTGTAACTGGCTTTGAGTATAAAATCCCAAAAAGAGAGATCACTGATACTACAATCACAATTTAATAAAAATGTTTGTGTTAAAATTTAAACAAGTATAAGTTTGTTTTTTGCTTCAGGATATTCTACTTGGCAATATATAAGCCATCTCAAATTTGTCACTGCATTGCTAATTAAAACTGACACTCCTGTCTGCACATGTTGGAGTATGATTTATTGCATGATTGATTAGTAGTAACATTTTATTTGATATTCATATCTTTAAAAAATCAACTCTTCTTCAGTTTATTCCAATGACGCAGGAATATGTAACAGCTAAACTTGGCCGACAATTCATTGAACCTCCTCCATTTGATCTGGGTAGTGCTTTTGGCGACAGTCACTGCATTGCACCACTTATATTCATCCTTTCGCCTGGTGCTGACCCAATGGCTGCCCTCCTCAAGTTTGCTGAAGATCAGGTATATCGAAAAGTAATAACTATATTGCTGATTAAAGATGTGTTGAATCTACCCATGCTGTTCAAGGAAATGCACCTCCTACTACTCCTGCTGCAAAGCCTCGACATAGTAAATATTAGAGTACTGATGTGAGGGTACAATTTTATTGTGGAATAATGTTCAAAGCTGGTGCTACTAAGCAAACAAATACAAAGTAAGTCTGGTCCTTGAAATTGAAAGGATAATCCATCAGATGAATTCTGATCAAATTTTACCAAACTTATTTGCCTTGAAAGATTTGAGTCAAATCCATAATAGTTGTCTTTCTCTTCGTGGACCAAATTGGTCAAAACTGATGTGTGAGAATTCCTACCCAAATAGTGAAAATATAGCATGTTTTAGATACACTTCAAGTGTGGTTCAAATACTGTAAGTTATTGTTAAATATCATTTATTGGTCAGTGCATTGAGTATAGGAGTTGGGAGGTCATGCTGTGGTTGTACAGAACGTTGGTTAGGCCTCGTTTGAAATACTGTGTTCAATTCTAGTCCCCCTGCTACAGGATGGATATTGTGAAACTTGAAAGGGTTCAGAAAATATTTACAAAGGTGTTGCCAGGGTTGAAGGGTTTGAGCTGTAGGGAGAGGCTGAGGCTGTTTTGCCTGGAGCATCAGCTGTTGAGGGTGACCTTATAGAAGTTTATAAAACTTGAGGGGCATGGGGGATAGGATGTATCGCCAAGGTTTTCCCCAGGATAGGGGAGTCCAAAACTAGAGGGCATAGGTTTAAGGTGAGAGGGGAAAGATTTAAAAGGACCTAAGGGGCAACTTTTTCATGCAGAAGGTGCTGCGTGTATGAAATGAGCTGCCAGAGGAAGTGGTGGAAGCTGATACATGTGCAATGTTTAAAAAGCATCTTGATGGATATGTGAATGGGAAGGCTTTAGAGGGATGTGGGCCAAATGCTGGCAAATGGGACGAGATTTATTTAGGATATCTGGTCAGCACGCATGAGTTGGACTAAAGGGTCTGTTTCCATGCTGTACATCTCTATGACTCTATCTTTGTACATTAAGACAGCTCACTGGTTTTAGCCTCCTACCTTTCTGATGCAAGCTAATAATAAATCTGATTGTTCAGTTGATAGGTCAAGTGAACTAAACAGACTACAGAAATCAACTTTGATCCATATTGTTGTTCTCACTTTCAACTCTTCTATGGCAGCAATCCACCTTACCGTAGTAATTTCCTTTAACCTTCAGACCCTCCATGTTTCAATATTGGACTTACTCTTAAGTCCCACTCATGATGCTTGACCAGAAACAGTACTCCTTTGCCTTCCCACAGCACTCTGCACTTTCAAAAAGCTCTGTAATGCTCCTATTGAAAAGGCATGGTGAAAAGACATGCAATTGGTTAATCAACCATGGATCATCTGATTTACATTGTGGTGTTACTAATGGAGGCTGATGTTCAGTAAGTGCAGTATTAGATACTAAATGCACCTAACTAAAATTGAACATGTACTGTGTATAGTTGATGTCTGAACTTGCATTTCCTAGTAAATATACCAGCATTATTACCCTCTCAGGAACCACTTGGAGTAGGGTAAGAAAATCAATATAACAATATCTTTATAGGCTTGTGTATAAATAACTACTTTTGAAAAGCTTTGCTGTCTCTATATTGAATGATTCACTATTGCACAAAAAAAAATCATTTGGCATTATACTGCTTCAGCTGTGCTTTAAAATGGAAATAATGGCCAGAATTTTCAGCACAAAATAATAATGTTCAGTTTAGATTAGATTAGATTAGATTAGATTACAGTGTGGAAACAGGCCATTCGGCCCAACAAGTCCACCAAAGCGCAACCCACCCATACTCCTACATTTACCCCTTACCTAACACTACAGGTAATTTAGCCTGGCCAATCCATTTACCCCTTACCTAACACTACGGACAATTTAGCATGGCCAATTCACCTGACCTGCACATCTTTGGACTGTGGGAGGAAACCGGAGCACCCGGAGGAAACCCACGCAGACACGGGGAGAATGTGCAAACTCCACACAGTCAGTCGCCTGAGGCGGGAATTGAACCCGGGTCTCTGGCGCTGTGAGGCAGCAGTGCTAACCACTGTGCCACCGTGCCGCCCACTAACGAGAGGTTTAGAACTTTCGAACCCCAACTGTATAAGAGGTGCATCCTAAAGTGTAATCTTACAGGATTTAACAGGCCACATTCAAAGTTGTCCTCCAAATAATAGGCAGCAGATATACAAAGGAGATCCGATTAGTGCACTCGGACTCCACCATAGAAGGTCAGGCAGGTGAAGTGAAAGAAATCCTCTGCAAGACAGTGGCCTGTGCCTATTAGTTGAAATAATTTGAAAATTCTGTGCACAGAACTGTCTGGGGTATTGATCAGTTTGAAGGAGAAGTGCCTTTTGAAGCTTTCTACCTCTTCCTACATGGATGTGCAAAATCATATGATAGGGCTCTGTTATTAAATTGAGACTGTGTTTCCGAGTCCTGATACAGTAGGGGCCCATTTGCCTTCTGTAAATTTCAGTGTTGTGCATAATTAAGGACTAATTGACCTTTTCGAGTACATTGCTTCACAGCCCATTGCAAATGTCTAGGTAAACACAACTGCTCAGTTTCCTCCAGGTTCTCCGGTTTCCTCCCACAATCCAAAGATGTGCAGATCAGGTGAATTGGTCATGCTAAATTGCCCATAATGTTCAGAGATATGCAGGTTAGGTGCATTTAGTCAGGGGTAAATGTAGGGTCATAGGATAGGAGAATGGGTCTGGGTGGGTTACTCTTCGGAGGATCGGTGTGGGCTTGTTGGGCTAAATAGTCTGTTTCCACACTGTCAGGATTCTATAATTCTATGGCAATGTGGGAAGACAGTCTGATGTGTTTCAACTCCTTGTCCTGTCTCCAAGCAGCCTACATGATGCTGAGAAAATTCTGGTCTTTATATGCATCCATGTGAAAAATATCAATCAATTTCTTCTGTCTGTACAGGGATTTGGGGGATCTAAGCTGAGCTCTCTGTCCCTTGGGCAGGGTCAAGGGCCAATAGCCATGAATATGATTGAGAAGGCTGTGAAGCAAGGGTCCTGGGTGGTATTACAAAACTGCCACCTGGCAACATCATGGATGCCGACATTAGAAAGAGTCTGCGCGGTAAGAATTTGTGCTCAATTTATTGTAAATGTTTAAAAACAGAAGGAGCTTTTTGAAAAAAATGTACCAATTTTTGTTTTGTGGTTTCTCCTTTAAGTCTAAAAATGTGCAGGCAACAATTTCAGACTCAGCACCTGCTGGAAACAGACTGAAGGTCTTAATAAACTGAGGATGATACAGTTGAGCTCCAAGAACCATGTGTTTCCTATCTGCATTGTTGCCACTGGTTTCACAAACTGTTCAATAACATATAGATTGGAAGTATTTCCAGCAATGTAATAGGAGTGATAGCTGTGAAAAGAAAGAGCTGAAAGCATGAACAGCATCCATTTCTACTATCATTGATTCCTGCTTGGCAATACTTAATGCCTTTGATCTCCTTGTTGCTTTGATTTCTCTGCTTTTGGATTTCTTGCATTGATTTCTACACTCTCTCTCTCTCATCACCCCTCCAGTACGCTGTTTCTTATTAAGATGTTGATGCAGGCTCATGAAAATTCATTGTCCTCCCAGATGATCTGCCTCCACAGTCATTGAGCTATCGCAGTGAAGATGTGGAGGTGCCAGTGTTGGACTGGGGTGGACAAAGTTAAAAATCACATGACAACATGTTACTGTCCAACAGGTTTATTTGAAATTACTAGCTTTCGGGCCGCTGCTCCCACATTAGGTAGCTGTTGAGCAGGATTGTAAGACACAGAATTTATAGCAAAAGATCACAGTGTCGTGCAACTGAAACAATATATTGAACAAACCTAGATTGCTGTTAAGTCTTTCATCTTTTAGAATGGGTTTCAGGTTTCGGTTCATTAATATGTAAACCCCAGAACTGCTTTTAAGTCACATTACCAAGATAATTTAAGGTTTTATTTAAAAAAAGGTGACATCTCAACTCAGACAATGCAATAAAGGTGTGAGGTTAGAGTCTGTCTGTATCCCAATCTTGAGCTAGACTGGTTCTATTTCCAAAGTAGGAATTCATAAAATATTACATGGATTGACTGCCTGCATTGACTGCTTGCAGATTATGTGCTTTTTGAACAAAATAGGATATATCTGCAATTATAATTCTGCAAATGCAAATTCACCCTATAGACTTATATGTGTGTGTGTGTGAGCATGTGAGTGAGAGAGAAAATGTGTGTGTGTTGTTTGTGTGCACGTTTGGTAGAGTGTGTGCATGAGTGTGGCAGAGTATAGCTTGTGAGAGATTGTGTGCATGGGTGTGAGTGTGGGGGGGTTTATGTGTGTCTGTCTGAAAGAGAGTATGTGTATGAAAGAGGGTCTGCATGAATGTGTGTGTATGTATGCTTGTGTGTGTGTGTTTGTGTGTGTGAGAGAGAGTGTATAGTGTAGTGGGGTCACCTGTACTGTGACATGAACGCAAGGTCCCAGTTGAGGCCATCCTCACGGGTACCGAACTTGGCTAACAGCCTCTGCTCGGCCACTCTGCATTGTTGCGTATCCGGAAGTCCGCCGTGGAGGGTGGTCACCTGAAGATCCAAGGCCAAATGTCCTTGACCGCTAAAGTGTTCCCCGACTGGGAGGGAACACCCCTGTCTAGCGGTGTCGATTCATCTGTTGTGGTAGTGTCCGCTTGGTCTTGCCAATGTACCATGTCTTGGGGCATCCTTGCCTGCAGCTTATGAGATAGAGAACGTTGGCTGAGTCACATGAGTACCTGCTGCATATGTGGTGGTTGGTGTTCCCACGTGTAATGGTGGTATTCATGTCGACACTCTGACATGTCTTGCAGTGATTGCCATGACAGGTTGTATGGTGTTGTGGTCAATGTTGTCCTGAAGGCTGGGCAGTTTGTTGCGAACAATGGTTTCTTTAAGATTCAGCAGTTGTTAAAGGTGAGACATGGAGACGTAGGGAAGTTGCTCATGAGAGGTGCTCATCCTCATCAACAATGTGTTGCAGGTTGTGAAGAACATGGTGTAGTTTCTCCGCTCCCAGGAAGTACTAGACAACGAAGAGTAGCCTATCTGTCGCTTTCCGTGCCTGTCTCCTGAAGAGGTCATTATGGTTTCTTGCTGTGGTACATTCAAACTGGTGATCAATGGGTTGAGCATCGTACCCTGTTCTTACAAGGGTGTCTTTAAGCACCTTCAGTTGTCCATCGCGTTCTTCCTCATCTGAACAGACCCGTGCAAGTGCAAGGCTTGTCTGTAGGGAATGGCTGTTTTAATATGTTTATGGTGGAAGCTAAAGAAGTACAGCATCTTGAGCTTATTGGTGGGTTTGTGGTAGAGTGAGGTACTGAGGTGTCCATCCTTGATGGAGATGCATGTATCCAAGAATTAAACAGATACTGAAGAGTAATCCATGGTAAGTCTGATGGTGAGATGAAACTTGTTGATAACACTGTGTAGTCTTTTCAGTGACTCCTCAGGTCCAGAGGAAGAAAATATCATCAATATATCTTGTGTATAGTGCAGATTGGAGGTCCTGTGCAACGAAGAAGTCTTGTTCAAACTTGTGCATGAAAATGTTGACATATTGGGGTGCAAAGTTGGTCCCTATGGCTGTTCCGTGTGTCTGGATGAAAAATTGGTTGTCAAGATGAAACCAATGTGGTCGAGGATGAAGTGGATGAGTTGTAGGATGGTGCTAGGAGATTGGCAGTTGTTGGTATTGAATACTGAGTTCCATTGCCTGATACGATGGGATGTCCAGGTATGTTGGCTTTGTGTATCTTTGGAAGACAGTAGAAGTCCACTACGTGAGAAGTACATGGATGACTGTGCATATGAACTCTGTAGGACCTAATCAAAAGTTTTGATCAACCTGCTTAGTTCACGTGTATTCTTTGGTTGGGTCAGTAGGTAGTCGCCTGTAGTGTTCCTGGTGATTCAGTTGTCGGTACAGTTCCTTGCAGTGTCCATTCTATTCTGAATGACGATGGCTCCTCCTTTATCTGCTGGTTTGATGACAATGTTGTGATTGGTTTTGAGAGCATGGATGGCATAGCTTGTTGATCGGGTGATGTTTTGCTCTACCTTGTGGGTATGGCTGATGAATCTGGCATTTACACATTTCCTGATGGTTTGAGCATACATGTCAAGCCCAAGCGGCAGTCCTCGAGGGGGTCCAAATTGACTTCTTGTTTGGTCGCTGCACCATGGAGCTCTCTGAAGACTGTTCCAATTCATTGGTTGGCTCATTGCTAACATCTTTGAAGAATTCTCAGAGTCTCATTTATCTGATGAATTCCTCCGTGTCTGCTGCAAGACCAATGGGGTCCATTTTGGTGGCTCAGCTGAAAACTTCAATCTCTTCTCTCTTTCTCTCACACGCACACACACACACACACATTTTCTCTCTCTCTCTCACTCATGCACGCACACACACATATAAGTCTTTGCATTTGCAGAATTGTATTTGCAGATTACTTTGTTCAGAAAGCACACAATCTGCAGGCAGTCAATCAATCCATGAAACAACGTGGACAAGATGTATGGCAGAATCAGACAAGAAGTTTGGCAAGATCCATTTTGTTGTTGAGATCATCTCGCTCCATCTTTAAGCTTTTCATAAGCGGTGTAGCGAGACCCTTGCTAGGCAGCATTGAGATACCAATTGATTAACACTTTTTAAACAACTTTTCATGCCACATTCTCCTCATTTGATGCAGCCTCCTATCTTACCAACCTGTCCAAACATACTAGACATGGGGGATTCTTGACATGAAAACCAGCACCGGGTACTTGCACCAGATGGATTCAGCTCACCACTTGCTCCGAACAACTTCTATGTGGATAGATATATTTAGATATGTCCCATGGGCACCAGCCACACACGAGCACAAGTCCACAAACTTTGACATTTGAGAAACTTCAACCTCTAAGATCCCTAATGGCAAATTTGTGATCCGCTTGCAGGATAGTTCTGCACTTCCATGCTGCACTTCAAGCTGCACTGGCAGCTGCCATTGTAATGCGGCAACAAGGATAATTTGCACTCAGAGAAATGCATCAGCTCAAAGACTGGACCAGGCTGTATGTCTACGCTCTTTGCTTGGTCTCTTAGTGTTCACTCACTCTGAGCCTACCAGATGCTGATAGCTTTCTGCATTGTATTGCCTTGCCCTTGAACTTCGTCCCTTCTTAAAAATGTGTTGCTGGAAAAGCGCATCAGGTCAAGCAGCATCAAAGGAGGAGAATCGACGTTTCCGGCATATGCCTGAAACGTCGATTCTCCTTCTCCTTTGATGCTGCCTGACCTGCTGCACTTTTCCAGCAACACATTTTTAAGGACTGATTTCCAGCATCTGCAGTCCTCACTTTCTCCTCCTTGAACTTTGTCCCCTCAGCCAGAGGTACCAGGCTCATACTACTGCTGTCTTGTTGTGCTGTTTAGCACAGACACAAAGCCAGGAGCTCCTCATAGCTGTTAGCAGACCTCAATTCAGTCAAGCGAGATAGCATTCACTCATGGGTTCCTGGCGCATAATTCAAGGGCAGCTTTCTATACCAGTGCATGCCCTACTGGAGTGGTCAGAGTCAAGAGTGATGAGTCAATTGACAAGCAGAACTCCACCCATTCTTGACCCTTCCTGCCCTTTTCTGAAATGAGAAAGAGTCAATATTATGGGAATTGAAAGTGGATAGCACTGCTGTTACTTTTGGAGGTGTCCAGAGTGGATAAGAATGCAGAGCCGAGGCCATGCAGATTTAGTGGTGTTGGATATTGGGATGTATGAGAGTGACTGGCAAAGATGTTGCAGGCAATAGTGACAGAAGTGGAGCGTGAACCTCGATGGCAACTAGGTACAGTTTCAGAAATAGTGAGTGTGAAGTATCAGAGAGGAGATGGTGCCACTTCTGCCTCCCACACTCAGCATTCCTCCAGATGGCTAAGACTGTTTTAAGCCAGCTGGCATAGTCTGGTTTTGTGGCCTCTACTTAGCCAAGAGGAAGCCTAGCATTGGCACCATCACATCCAG
Organism: Chiloscyllium plagiosum; assembly: GCF_004010195.1. Taxonomy (NCBI): domain Eukaryota; kingdom Metazoa; phylum Chordata; class Chondrichthyes; order Orectolobiformes; family Hemiscylliidae; genus Chiloscyllium; species Chiloscyllium plagiosum. The sequence goes on along the minus strand of NC_057716.1, from coordinate 4,967,972 downwards.
CAGGACTTCCAGGCATGGTGTCAATTTCTCCCTGTTTGCCATGCTTGGGCAAATGTCAGGTCAGCTCCAGCCTCTTGGCACTTGTCCAGGTGCACTACAGGCTTTTAAAGATGCAAGGCCCAAAGGATGCCTGTCAATTTTGAGCAAACTACTGAATGTTGAGCTGTTCTGAAATAACATATAGTAAGATGGGGTGGGAACTCAATGTGGTCCCCTTCATAGGGGCGTCATAGGTAATTAATGAGGCGAGTTTGGCATGGTACTGCTGGGCCTTTGGGTTACTGGTAATTATCACTCAAATTATCTACCTTCCAATCTTTGGATGGCTGTGGTTTCTGGCTGATTTGGCAATGATTATCAAAGGGATGAAATTCGCACTAACTGAAATACTTATGCCTTACTTCATTTCTGAGATCTGAAATCACACTTACTATTTTTGATCTTTAACCCTGTATGAAGCTTTTTAGTGGTATGATTGTATCCTTCAATGTCTAAACTAAATTGTGTTTACCTCATCTGTACCATTGCTGTCATATTGGTTGAGAAATTGAGTTGTTTGAGCAGAGTGACATCAAAGCACATCTTCAAGGCTCATTTAAATGAGATATAAACAAAGGGATTGGTCTCTGCTTTAGGCATGGACCCAGGCACATTGTTTCCTACCTTTACTAATATGGTGTGTGGTGTTCTTCTGTTAAGTGTGTGCATGCATTTCACTCACCATATTGGTGCTTTAGTGTCTGCTTTATGTCTTTGATTTGCATGTGGAAATGTCCAGATTATCATGTTTCTTTCTCCAGCAAAAATAATACTTGAAGTGTTTCCTCAAAATGTACTAAGGCCTGAGATCAACCTTTTGAGCTGCTTTCCTTTCTGAGCAATGTTAACAGTAGAACTGGAAATAGACTATCAACATTCAACTATCATCATTTGACTTTAATACCTGGGATTTTCATAGACTAAAAATTGTTTTTAAAAAAAGATGCTACTGACTTAAATGGCTGCTGCGAACACCTGACAAACTTAGGCAATTCTCAATTGAATGAATAACAATACTGCCTGCAGTGGAATTACCATTTTAATCAGAGGTTCTGAAACATATGAGACATCAAGAAATTTGCATCTCTTGTTTGATCAAACATTAGCATGATAAAATTCAGATACTGAGAGATGAAAGGTTACCTGTGACTATCGAGCTTGGATTGAAACAATTGAATAGACACCAGAATCCACAAATAAATTGTATATCGATAGCAGCCTCTGAACAAAAGGAGAGAGAGAAAGCAAAGTGCATTTTTAACAGGAAGTTGAAAACTATTCTCCCCATCTCCCTCTCAATCAGAACCAGTGCCAGTGAAAAAACATCTTGGAAAAACCATCATTCACCAAGAAATTAAGGTTTGAGTCATAGCACAAAGAAAAGCCTTTCGATCCATCGAATTGGTGATGGTCAAAAACAACTACCTTGCTGTTCTAATCCCCTTTCACAGCTTATATCTTTGTATGCCTTGGCATCGCAAGTGTACATCTAAATTCTTCTGAGATGTTTTGAAAGATTTTACCTCTTCCACCCTTACAGGTATAAGTACCAAAATCCCAGACCTTTGCTATTTGGGATGTATATAGATTTAGACTTGAAGGTAGATCAGTAAGTTTGCAGATGATACAAAATTGGGGGTTGGGGAGATGGTAAGTAGCGAATAGGATAGCCTTAAATTACAGAAGGATACAGATGAGTCGCTCAGATGGGCTGATCAGCAACAAATAGAATACAATCAATAAGTCTGGGTGAAAGAATCTTTCTTCACATTCCCTCTAAACCTCCTGCTTCATATCTTAAATCTGTGTTCTCTGGTTATCCTTGCATCAAGGGGAAATATTCACCCTTATAATTTTGTATATCTCAGTCGTGTTCCCCCTCAGTCATCTCTGCTCCAAGGAAAACAGGTCTGTCCATCCTCTCTTCATAACTGGAACTCCCCAGCCCAGGCAATATCCTGATAAATCTCCTCTATACACTCTCCAATGGAACCTTGCCTTTAATATGGATTCCATAGCAACACACAATACTCTAGCAGTGGCCTAACTAAGATTTTATGTGGTTTCAGTATAACCTCCCTGCTCTTAAACTCTATGCCTCAGCTAATAAAAGAAAGCATCCCATATGCTGCTTTAACCACTTTACCTACTTGTCCTGCAAGCGTAATGGACTTGTGAACATGCACACCTAGGTACTTCTGATCCTTGGTGCTTTCCAGTGTCCTGCCATTCATCATGTATTCCCGTGCCTTGTTTGTCCTGCCCAAGTACATCACCTCACATTTATCGATTGAATTCCATTTGTCACGATCAGCCCATCTGACTGGCTCATCTGTATCCTTCTGTCATCCAAGGCTATCCTCCTCACATTTACCACCAAACCAATTTTTGTATCATCTGCAAACTTACTGATTAACCTTCAAGTCTTCGAGTATAAATCATTTATGTATACCCCAAACAAGAAAAGCCTCAACACTAATTCCTGCGAAATCCTACTGGACACAGGTTTCCATTCATACAAATACCCCTCAACCATCGTCCCCTGCTTCCTGCCACAAGCCAATTCTGGTTCCAATTAGCCAAATTCCCTTGAATCCAATAAGTTTTTGCCTTCACTATTGGACTCCCATGCAGGACCTTATTGAAAACCTTGCTGAAGTCAAAATAGACTATATCAAATGCATTGCAGTCATCTACACACACAGCTACCTTTTTGAAACATTCAATCAAGTTGGTTCTTTTAATAAAACCATACAGACTGTACTTGATTAATCCCTGCCTCCAAGTGGAGATTAACTCTGTCCTTCAGAATTGTTCCAAATTATCTGCAAGCATCACCACCTCTGAGGAAACAGCTAAACAGTTCGGCCTCAGGTTTCATTCGTGCAATTGAAAACCTCTGAAAACTTTAAACTGTCTTTACCCTTCTATCTGCATAGACCCTCTCACATTTCTTTTTAAGCTTGTTAATTGTTTTTAACATGTATTTGATGTCATGTTTTTGCAATTTTCCCAATGTAATAGGTAATAAAATTTCTCTTCCTTTCATTCAAGGAAACCTTGTAATTAATTGTCTCCTTCATTTTGATTGAGTTAATTATATTATATTATGTTATAGTATATTAACTTTATTATATTAAGTATATTAACAGCCTAGAGGCCAACGCACCTAGTACTTTTTCTCCTCCTGCCCTATCGAAAATAATGGAAATTTGTTTTGGACAATTAAATAGCTTCTGAGTACTTGCTAATAATGTTATGCTAAGGCACAGGCCTGACTTATATTATGATCCCCTCCAGTCCCAGCTCCCATTTCATTGAAAAAGCCACATTACAATACTGCTGCTTTTCCTGCTGTACCTGTTGCATACTCCAACTCAACTGTCCTCCCTCAAATGATGAATCAGTACTCCTCTATGTTGAACAACACTTGGAGGAAGCATTGGGGATGTCAAGGATACAAAATATACTCTGAGTTGGAGATTTCAATGTCCATCACCAAGCGTGGCTCAGCAGCAGTACTACTGATCGAGTTGGATAGTCCTCATGAACATAGCTGCTAGACTGGGTCTGTGGCAGTTGGTGAGGGAACCAACAAGAGGGAAAAACATACTTGACCTCATCCTTACCAATGTGCTAGCTGTAGATGCATCTGTCCATGACAGTATCAGTGAGAGTGGCCTTTACGTTGAGAATATCCTTCATCGTGTTATGTGGCACTATCAACATGCTAAATGGGATAGACTTTGAACTAACCTAGCAACTCAAGACTGGAGATCCATGATATGCTGTGGGCCATCAACAGCATTAGAGTTGTACTCCAGCACAATCTGTAATCTCATAGCCTGGCAACTCCCACACTCAACCATTACCACAAATCCAGGGGATCAACGCAGTTCAGTGGAGAATGCAGGAGGGCATGCCAGGAGCAGCACCAGGCATATCTGAAAATGAGGTGTCAACCTGGCGAAGCCACCAAACATGACTACTTTCATGCCAAACAGCTTAAGCAGCAAGTGACAGACAAAACTAAGCTAACCTATGGACCAGATCTAACCCTTGCAGTCCTGTCACATCCAGTTGTGAATGGTGATGGATGTTTAAACAACTCACTGGAGGAGGAGGTCCACAAATCTCCCCATCCTCCATGATGGAAGAGTCCAGAACATCAGTGCAAAAGATAAGGCTGAAGCTTTCACAGCAATCTTCATCCGGAAATGCCAAGTGGATGATCCATCTCAGCCTTCTCCAGTTGTCTCCAGCAATACAGGTACCAGTCTTCAGCCAATTCAATTCACTCCACCTGATATTCAGAAATGGTTGGAGACACAGGATACTGCAAAGGCTACGGGCCCTGACAACATTCCGACAATATTACTGAAGATTTGTGCTCCAAAACTTGTCATTCCCCTAACCAAGCTGTTTCAGTACAGATACAACACTGGAACCTACTTGACAATGTGGAAAATTGCCCAGTACGTCCTGTACACAAAAAGCAGGACAAATCCAATTACCACTCCTTCAGTCTACTCTCGCTCATCAGTAAAGTAATGGAAGGTGTTATCAACAGTGCTATCAAGCAGCACCTACTCAGCAATAACTTGCCCAGTGATTCCCAGTTTGGGTTCTGCCACTCAGCTCCTGACCTCATTACAGCCTTGGTTCAAACATGGACAATAGAGCTGAATTCCAGAGGGGAGGAAAGAGTGACAGCCCTTGACATCAAGGCTGCATTCGACCTAGTGTGGCACCAAGGAACCCCAGTGAAACTGGAATCAACGGATACTGGGGGCCAAGCTCTCCAGTTGTTGGAGTGATACCTGGCATATAAGAAGATGGTTGTGTTTGTTGGAGGTCAGTCATCTCAGCTCCAGGATGTCTCTAGGTCCAACCATCTTCAACTGCTTCATCAATGACCTTCCCTCTGTCATTATGTCAGAAATAGGGATGTTTGTAGATGAGATTACACAATGTTCAGTACCATTCACGACTCCTCAGATACTGAAACAGTCCATGTTCAAAAGCAACAAGATCTGGATATCAACCAGGCTTGGGCTGACAAGTGGCAAGTAACATTCACCCCACACAAATCTCAGGCTATGACCTTGACCAATAAGCGACAATCCAACCACCACCCTTAATGTTGAATGCTGTTAGCATCACTGAATCCCTCACCATCAACATTATCATTGGCCAGAAACTCATCTGGACTTACCACATAAACACAGTGGCTATAAGAGCAGGTCAGAGGCTAGGAATACGGCTGTGAGTAACTCACCTCCTGATTCCCCAAAACCTGTCCACCATCTACAAGGCACAAGTCAGGAGTGTGATGGAATACTCCTCACTTGTCTGGATGAATGCAGCTCCAACAACACTCAAGAAGCTTGACACCATCCAGGACAAAGCAGCTCGTTTGATTGGCGTCACATCCACAAGCATCCACTCCCTCCACCACTGATGCTCAGTAGCAGCAGAACATATTATCTACAAGATACACTGCAGAAACTTACTGGACAGTACCTTCCAAACCCACAACCATTTCTATCTACAAGGACAAAGACAGCAGGTAAATGGGAACACCACTGACTTCAAGTTACCCTCCAAGCCACTCACCATCCTTTCCTTTTGTGTCACTAGGTCAAAATTGTAGAATTCCCTCCATAAAGGCATTGTGAGTCAACCCACAGCAGGTGGATTGCAGCAGTTGAAAAAGGCAGCTCACCATCATCTTCTCAAAAGCATCTCAGGATGGGCAATAAATGCTACCTAGCTAGCGATGCCCAAATCCCACAAATGAATAAATGAAAACTATTTGCATGTAGGTGTTGTACCTGGCATCTCAGCATAGAACTCTAATTTAATATTAAGTGGGTTTCTTGCCAGAATAATACCAAGCAAAAGGTTACTTTGACAATGGCAATGGTTGGTAAACTGATGTAAAAGCTACAGTAAGTTGTTTTCAGGTGCTTTCTCCCCATTTATAACCAGTAACCGAAGATTTATACCAGCAGCTGTTAAAGTTGAAGTGAAAATATCTTGCATCATTTATGAGGATGTGGATATGCATTTTTGTCAACATTGATTTTTGTGGAAAAGTTAATAAAATTTTAAAGTAGAAAATCCATATGTGTACTTGGCTGCTTTCTCTTTGTTTATCTCCAACAATGCACCTTTGAACAGAATCTGTAATCTCTGAAATTCAGCCCTACCAAATTGACATAAACTCTTACATCTTGAATCTTTTTATAGTATCTTTTGAATGAAGTTACCAATTGAGGGAAATTTGGGCAGTTTTGTGGTCTGGCTTTTATTAATGAAATTAACTTAGTTTCCATTTCTTATAACTATCAAAGAAAGATGTTTGAGCCATTAGTTTGTATTGAGTTTGAACTGAAGTCTCATGATGACAGAGCATTGCTTTCGCTCACTGTAGAAAGTGTTTCCAACTGTAGCAAATTTTGATTCTGCCTTAATAACTCCAGGACATGGGTTTAAAAGCTGTAACCCAATGCTTGTATAAAATTTACAACAGAGTACTTTTCGTCTTCTGATAGAGTGCTATCCACCAATTACTTCATGTTTTGTTGGTGTATACATGATATTGCTCATGTTTAACTTATGGGTTTAATTTTGATCACCTATCCTATGTCCATGTCTTTGAAAGAATGCCAAAGTGAACGTATATTTTGAGAATAAGACTGGAGAAATAATATCAGGGAACCTGGAAATGGGAGGGGAATTGAACAACTACTTTGCATCAATCACCATAATAGAACAAAAGGACAGGAGGATACCATTCATCCCTTTGAGCCTGTTCCACCATTCAATAAGACTATGGTTGATTTGTGGCCTAACTCTTATACCTGTGTTTGGTCTATATCCTTAATATCTTTGCTTAACAAAAATCTATCTATCTCAGATTTAAAATTAACTTTGTGTGTAAAAGTGCTTCCTAACACCGCTCCTGAATGATCTGGCCCTAAGTCTCAGACTATTCCCCCAGTCCTAGAATCTCCAACCAGTGGAAATAGTTTATCTGTGTTTGCCTTCCTGTTAACACCTTGAAGACTTTGATTAGATATCCCCTTAACTTTATAAATTCTAGAGAAAACAGGCCTAATTATAGTCAGAGTCATAGAACTGTACAGTACAGAAACAGATCCTTCAATCCAGCATGTCCATGCTGACCAGATATCCTAAATTAATCTAGTCCTGTTTGCCAGTTTAGTGGCCCATATCCCACTAAACCCTTCCTAGTCATGTACCCACTCAGATACCTTTTAAATGTTGTATTTCTACCAGCCTCCACCAATTCCTCTGAACGCTCATTCCATACACTCACCACTCACTGGATGAAAATATTGCCCCTTAAGACCCTCTTAAATCTTTCCCCTCTCACCTTAAACCTGTATCCTCTAGTTTTGGACTCCCCTTCCTTGGGGAAAAGTCTTTGGCTATTCGCCCTATCCATGCCCCTCATGATTTATAAACTTCTTAGCATTGATGCGCCAGGCAAAATAGCCCCAGCCTCTTCAGCCTCTCCCTATAGCTCAAACCCTCCAACTCTGTCAACATCTTTGTAAATCTTTTCTGTACCCTTTCAAGTTTCACAATATCCATTCTATAATTTTTCCTCATAATTTAACCCCTGATGTCCAGGTTTCATTCTTCTAAACCTATGTTGTTCTCCTTTATGATGAGAGGTTGAGTAGATTGGGCCTGTACTTGTTGGAATTTGGAAGAATGAGAAGCAACCATATTAAAACATACAAGATTCTTTGGACACTTGACAGGGTGATGTGAAAAGGTTGTTTCCTCTGTGGGAGAGTCTAGCGCCAGAGGATGTAATCTCAGAATAAGGGGGTCACACATTTAACAGAGTAGTGAGGAGGAATTCTTATTCTGAGAGTAGTGAATCTATGGAATTCTTTACCGCAGAGGGCTGAAGCAGCTGTGTTGGGAAGGATATTCAAGACTGAGATAGACAGACTGTTAATCAGTAATGGAACCCTGACCTACAAGGAAAGGCAGGAAAGTGGAGCAGAGGGTTATAGATTAGCTATAATCTCATTGAATAGTGGAGTAGATTTGGTGGACGAAATGGCCTACTTCTGCTCATTTGCTTTATGGTCCTATAGTCCAAACTTAAAAATTACAAAATTATATAATTGCGCAGTAAATGAAAAATTTGGAAAATGTGCAATAGAAACACACAAACTACAACTATTACATTTTTGTCCAAGAATGTTGGCTGCCTTTACTCTTTTTACTAAAAATTTAGATAACAGAAAGGTATCAAATATTAACCTTAAGAACATTAGTGTTAACATTGCCCTGGGGTGCGGGAATCCAGAACTAGAGGGCAGAAGTTTAGGGTGAGAGGGGAAAGATATAAAAGAGACCTAAGGGGCAACCTTTTCACGCAGAGGGTGATGCACGTATGGAATGCCAGAGGAAGTGGTGGAGGCTGGTACAATTGCAACTTTTAAAATACATCTGGATGGATATATGAATAGGAAGGGTTTGGAGGGATATGGGCTGGGTGATGGCAAGTAGGACTAGATTGGGTTGGGATATCTGGTCAGCATGGACGAGTTGAACCAAAGGGCCTGTTTCCGTGCTGTACATCTCTCTGACTCTATGATTCTATAACATTGTACATTATAATTTTGTTACTTATTGCTCACTTTCTGGAAGTCACTAAGAAAAATAGGGTCATACTGCTATGTTTTATTTTAAAGAGTAAAGTTTATTTTTAATGCAGCTCCTTTCTGTCAATTTAGAATTAACATTGTTTCATCTGTGGCATTATATTTCAGGAACTGAATCCAGAGACTACGCATCCTGACTTCAGACTGTGGCTTACAAGCTATCCATCTCCAAATTTCCCAGTTTCTGTCCTTCAAAATGGCGTGAAAATGACAAACGAAGCTCCAAAGGGTCTTCGATCTAATATTATCCGATCCTACCTCATGGATCCCATTTCTGATCCGGAGTTCTTTGGTAGCTGCAAGAAGCAAGTTAGTGGCAGTTTATTCACAAATCATGCAGGATTAACAAATTATCTTAGGACGATGCAAGGGTAGACACATTATTAGTCTCTGTGACCCTAATTTGAAGATCTTGGCTGCATTGTGAGACAGCATAATGTCGTGATGTTATTGTGGAAGCTCAAAATTCAGAAAAGGCTTACCTTGCTCTTCTAACAACCTTTGTGACATAGATTAGATTAGATTACTTACAGTGTGGAAACAGGCCCTTCGGCCCAACAAGTCCACACCGACCCGCCGAAGCGTAACCCACCCATACCCCTACATTTACCCCTTTACCTAACACTACGGGCAATTTAGCATGGCCAATTCACCTGACTAGCACATCTTTGGAATGTGGGAGGAAACCGGAGCCCCCGGAGGAAACCCACGCAGACACGGGGAGAACGTGCAAACTCCACACAGTCAGTCGCCTGAGATTGTGAGACAGCATAATGTCGTGATGTTATTGTGGAAGCTCAAAATTCAGAAAAGGCTTACCTTGCTCTTCTGACAACCTTTGTGACATGTTGCGCCCTATACTGGGAAGGGTACACACTTAGACATGGCATGGGTGCTGTACAAATACTCAATAGCAATGGATTGGGCCTGTTTCCACACTGTAGGGATTCCATAAACAGACAGTTCAACTGAGCTGAAATGTGTACCATATCCACAGCCCTGGAACTCTCTCTCCTGGTGTTCCAATTTTCTTGTTAAAAATTCCAGCAATGGTATTGAGCAGCAGCATCCTTCAATTCAATGCAGTTTCCCTATAAGTTTGATTATTGCTTCTAAGAAAATTAAACTGTCTTCCCTGTGTGCTGATTGTAGACACAGCCAGTAGTATGGCAGTTACTTGATTCTATACAACTACAAGTGAAATAAGGTGATAGTATCAAGTTTACATGCTGCTACTTCCAGAACCATTGCAGACAGTTTGGTGTAAAGCACTATTTAAACCTAATGTTTAATTTAATTTTATTCTGAGGGCTGGACTGAGAACATTTATTTATTTTATGTGCATTTTAAAAGTGAACAAGACCTGAAATAGATAAATCATTTGTAAAATGTGTTGATATTGTATTGGAGGTGCAATAAGCACTTATTGCATTTCTATTTTAAAAAAAGTGCTTTCATACATTGAATGAAAGAAAGACTGGCATTGATACAGCTCTTTTCCTAACCAATGGATGTCTCCAAGTGCCTTACAGTCTCTTGAAGTTCTTTGAATTCACTTACTGTTGTAATGAGAGATGACATTCTTTACGTGTATTCACAATAAATGTTTCTTGAATTTACATTTTAAAATTAGGGTCAAAATAAGTACAACATTTGGTTTTTTATTGGAATGCCTTAGATCTGAGCTAGCTTTAAGGAATGTACATAGTGACAGAAATGGATATTATGTTATTTTTTTCCTAACAGGCTCAATTTAAAAAGCTTTTGTATGGTCTATGCTTCTTCCATGCATTAGTTCAGGAAAGACGGAAATTTGGACCTTTAGGATGGAATATTCCTTATGAGTTTAATGAAACTGATCTGCGAATAAGTGTACAACAGCTCCACATGTTCCTCGACCAGTATGAGGTAAGCTATTGCTGACCATTTATCGACGTCAGCAGCAGAGCCAACAGCTCTCAGATTTGTATCAGCTGATTTCTAAACGTCCAGGACAGATGAAGATATTCTGAAGTTTTCAACCTCCAATTCAACCTCTTCCCAATTAGAAATCATTCAGTTGTACTCAAAATCTCCTCACAGTCTTACCTCGAATTAGCAAAGTGACAGAATACTGTTGCAAGTCTGGAATTAGTGTTTTCATTGTACTTGAACCTTTTGCTCAAATTTTCTGCACAATAGTTCAATCAAGTTAAAATATGTAATTATAATAGCTTATAGTTTTTCCAGTGAATAAATTCCCATCTATTGGCTTATGTTTCTGTGCCTCCAAAAACATTTATTGCACATTGAACATTCCTCAATGTAAAGACCAGAATTTAATTTGGAATAAAATCAAAAAAGCAACAATGCATATTTTCTATGTTCAATGTTAGTTACCTTCTATTTGAGAACACACACCCTATTAATGAAAGGGAGAACAAAGTAGAATAATCAACTAAATAATTGAGATGCTATCCTTTTCAGACATTGAAATCACTCTGGCTGCAGTTGAGTACTTGACCAAACCATGCAACGTGCAACTTAACTAGCAGAGGGATAATATGTGTAATATAACCTCATTATTGATTTTCCATTATTGAAAAGAAAGGTTGTTAAAAATCCTTTAATATTGCCTTATTGTAATCAATTTTTATTCAATTAATATGAACTATATATGTACATTTATTCAGGAAGTCCCCCTTGATGCCATTCGATATATGACTGGTGAATGCAACTATGGTGGTAGAGTGACAGATGACTGGGATCGGCGCACTCTCCGGTCAATTCTTAATAAATTCTATAACAAAGAAATTACAACAAATGACGCCTATACATTTGACTTAAGTGGCATCTATTATGCTCCACCAGAAGGCGATGTAAGAAAAGTTTTATTTTTAATAGGTATCCTTGATGCATATAATGTGCTAAAATGTTGGTTACACAAAATAAAATCTATTGGCTGCTTAGGTTTTGGAAGAATTATATTTTGCAGTGTTATCACAGAGTCATATCTATGTGTAGCACAGAAACAGACCATTTGATCCAACTTGTCCATGCCAATCAGGTATCCTAAATTCATCTAGTCCCATTTGCCAGCATTTGGCCCATATCCCTCTAAATCCTGCCAATTCATATACCCATCCAGAAGCCTTTTTAATGTTGTAATTGCACCAGCCTCCACCACTTCCTCTGAAAGATCATTCCATACAAGCACCACCTTCTGCATTAAAAAGTTGCTGCTTAGGTCCCTTTTAAATCTTTGCCCTCCCACCTTAAACCTATGCTCTCTAGTTTTGGACTCCTCTACCCCAGGAAAAAGTCTTTGACTACTCACTCTATCCGTGCTCTATATGAATTTGTAAACTTCCATAAGGTCACCCCTCAGCCTCCGATGCTTCATGGAAAATATCCCCAGTCTATTCAATCTCTCCCAACAGCTCAAACCCTCCAATCCTGGCAATATCCTTGCAAATTGTTTCTCAACCCTATCAAATTTAACAAGTTTCCTATTGCAGGGAGACCAGAATTGAACACAGTATTCCATAAGTGGCCGAGCCAATGTCCTGTACAGCCACAAAATGATCTCCTAACTCCTATACTCAATGCACTGACCAATAAAAGCAAGCCTGCCAAATGCCTTCTTCACTATTCTGTCTAATGTAATTCCACTTTCAAGAACTATGAACCTGCACTCCAAGGTCTGTTTGTTCGGCAACACTCCCCAGGTCATAGAGTCATAGAGATGTACAGCATGGAAACAGACCCTTCAGTCCAACCTGTCCATGCTGACCAGATATCCCAACCCAATCTCGTTCCACCTGCCAGCACCTGGCCCATATCTCTCCAAACCCTTTCTATTCATATACCCATCCAAATGCCTCTTCAATGTTGCAATTGTACCAGCCTCCACCACTGCCTCTGGCAGTTCATTCCATACACAAACCACCCTCTGTGTGAAAAAGTTGCCCCTTAGGTCTCTTTTATATCTTTCCCCTCTCACCCTAAACCTCTGCCCTCTAGTTCTGGACTTCCTTGACCCCAGGGAAAAGACTTTGCCTATTTACCCCCTCCATGCCCCTCATAATTTTGTAAACCTCTATAAGGCCACCCCTCAGCCTCTGACGCTCCAGGGAAAACAGCCACAGCCTGTTCAGCCTCTTCCTATAGCTCAAATCCTCCAACCCTGGCAACATCCTTGCAAATCTTTTCTGAACCCTTTCAAGTTTTACAACATCTTTCTGATAGGAAGGAGACCAGAATTGCTTGCAATATTCCAACAGTGGCCTAACCAATGTCCTGTACAACCGCAACATGACCTCCCAACTCCTGTACTCAATACTCTGACCAATAAAGGAAAGCATACCAAACGCCTTCTTCACTATCCTATCTACCTGCGACTCCACTTTCAAGGAGCTATGAACCTCCCTAGGACTTCACCACTTAATGTATAAGTCCTGTCCTGATTTGCCCTATCAAAAGTTTCCAAGATTATGCACAGTAGAAACAATATAAGTTGCAGTGAAAACACAAGTAACATGGAATTATTGATAAATCTATTAATCATCTTACAGTACCTCAGCTACATTAACTATACAAAGAGCCTCCCTTTGAACCCGACTCCAGAAGTCTTTGGAATGCACGCTAATGCAGATATCACTAAGGATCAATCAGAGACCCAGAACCTGTTTGACAGTATCCTACTTACTCAGGTATGTAGAATGATTGCTACAATGTGAATAAAATTGAGCAGAGGTGAGTATAATGGTCATCTTTAAGGAGAAGGTGCTGGCGAAACAAAAAGTTCTGAAGTTGAATAAATCATCTGATCAGAATGGATTACACCCCAGGGTTCTGAAGAAGATAGCTGAGGAGATTGTGGAAGCAGTTGTATTGATCTTTCACTGGAGTCAGTGAGGGTCCCAGAGGACTGGAACATGGTTAATGAAACACTCCTGTTTAAGAAGGGAGGGTGGCTGAAAACAGGAAATTATAGGCTAGTTAGTCTGACCTCAGTCATTGGTAAGAATTTAGAATCCATTATCAAGGAGGAGATTTCATTGACCTTGGAAGTGCATGGTAAAGTATGGCTGTGTCATATTGCCTACATCAGGGAGAAACCATTTCTGACAAATCTGTTACCATTCTTTGAGGAGGTAATAAACAAGTTAGACAAAGGAGAACGAGTGGACGTGATCTATTTGGATTTTCAAAAGGCCTTTGAGAAATTGCCGGACAGGAGGCCGCTAAATAAGATGGAACCCACTGTGTTAGGGGCAAGGTACTGGTCTAGATAGGGGATTGACTGACTGGCAGAAGGCAGAGGGTGGGGATAAAGAAGTCTTTTTCAGAATGTCAGTTGGTGACTAGTGGAGTTCTCCAGGGGTCAATATTGGGACCATAATATTTACATTACACAAAATGATCTGTGTGAAGGAACTGAAGACAGTGTTGCTACATTTACAGATGACACAAAGATAGTTAGAAGGATAGGTCATGTTGAGAGGCGGTGGGGGGGAGGGGGAATGCTGAAGAAGGACCTGGGACAAACTAGGAGAGTGGACAAAGAAATAGCTTGGAGATAGTGAGGACTGCAGATAAAATATGGAGCTGGCAAAAACACAACATGTCAAGCAGCACCAGAAGAGCAGGAGAGTCAATGTTTCAGGCAGTCCTGATGAAGGGTCCTGACCGAAACATCGATTCATTTAATCTTCTGATACTGCTCGACCTGCTGTGCTTTTTCCAGCTACACATTTTATTGACAAAGTAGTAACAGATGCAATACAATGTACTTTAGTAAAAAGAATAGAGGTATTGACAATTTTCTAAACAGGGAAAGGCTTTGGAAATCTGAAGCGCAAAGGGACTGGAAGTCCCAATTCAGGATTCTGTTACAGTTGCCACTTAGGAATGCAAATGCAATATTGACATTCATTTCAATGGGGATAGAATATAACAGCAGAGGTGTACTACTGAGGCTGTATAAGGTCTGATCATCCAGCATTTGGAATATTGTGAGCAGTTTGGGGCCTCATATCGAGAGAAGTACATGTTAGCCTTGGAGAGGCTCCAGAGGAGGTTCATAAGAATGAACCCGGGGATCAAGGGTTTGGCATATGTTAAGCGGTTGAGGACTCTAGGTCTGTCAAGATTAGAGTGGTGCTGGAAAAGCACAGCAGGTCAGGCAGCATCCGAGGAACAAGAAAATTGATGTTTCGGGCTGAAGCCCTTCATCAGGAATGAGGCTGGGAGCCTCGGGGGTGGAGAGATAAATGGGAGGTGGGTGGGGCTGGGGAGAAGGTAGCTGTGAGTGCAATAGATGGATGGAGATGGGGTAAAGGTGATAGATCAGAAAGGAGGCTGGAGTGGATAGGTGGGAAGGCAGAGTGACAGGTGGGACAGGTCATGCGGACGGTGCTGAGGCTAGAACGTTGGAACTGGGGTAAGATGTGGGGAGGGAAAATGAGGAAACTGGTGAAGTCCATATTGATGCCATGGGGTTGAAGGGTCCAAGGCAGAAGATGAGGCATTCTTCCTCCAGGCTTTGGGTGGTGAAGGAGTGGCAATGGAGGAGGTCCAGGACCTGCATGTCCTCGGCAGATGAAATGTTTGGCCACGGGGCGGTGGGGTTGGGTGTCCTGGGGATGTTCTCTGACGGGCTCTGCGAGAAGACGTCCGGTCTCCCCAGTGTAGAGGAGACTGCATCGGGAGCAACGGATACAATAAATGACACGTGGAAGTGCAGGTGAAACTTTGATGGATGTGAAAGGCTCCTTTGAAAGGGCCTTGGATGGAGGTGAGGGGGGAGATGTGGGCACGGGTTTTGCAATTCCTGCGGTGGCATGGGGAAGGTATTCCCAATTCCTCCGCCACTGCCGCATCTGCTCCCAGAAGGACCAGTTCCACCACAGAATACACTAAATGGCCTCCTTCTTTAAAGACAGCAATTTCCCCTCCCACGTGATTGATGATGCCTTCCAACGCATCTCATTCCCATCCTGCACCTCTGCCCTCAAACCCCAACCCTCCGCCCTCGAACCCCAACCCTCCAACCGCAACAAGACAGAAACCCGCTTGGCCTTACCTTCCACCCACCAACCTTAGCATAAATCGTATTATCCAACAACATTTAGCAACCTACAAATGGATATATTTCCCTCCCCACCCCTATCTGCTTTCCGTTAAGACTCGGTCAGGTCCATGCCCCCCAACAACCCATCGTCCCCACCTGGCACATTCCCCCGGCACCCGCAAGGGCACCCACACCTCCCCCCTCACCTCCATACAAGGCCCCAAAGGAGCCTTCCACATCCATCAAAGTTTCACCTGCATTTCCACACATGTCATTTATTGTATCCGTTGCTCCCGATGCAGTCTCCTCTACATTGGAGAGACTGGACGCTTCTCACAGAGCGCTTCAGAGAACATATCTGGGACACCCGCACCAATCAACCCCACCGCCCCGTGTCCAAACATTCAACTCCCCCTCCCACTCTGCCGAGGACGTGCAGGTCCTGTGCCTCCTCCATCGCCACTCCCTCACCACCCAATGCTTGGAGGAAGAACGCCTCATCTTCCACCTCAGGACCCTTCAATCCCAAGGCATCAATGTGAACTTCACCAGTTTCCTCATTTCCCCTCCATACGCCTTACCCCAGTTCCAACCTTCCAGCTCAGCACTGTACTCATGACCTGTCCCCATGACCTGTTCCACCTGTCAATCTTCCTTCCCACCTATCCGCTCCACCCTCCTCTCTGACCTATCACCTTTACCCCCATCTTTATCCACCTGTTGCATTCTCTACTACCTTCTTCCCAGTCCCACCCCATCTCATTTATCTCTCCACCCCCGAGGCTCCCAGTTTCATTCTGGATGAAAGGCTTTTGCCGGAAAAGTCAATTCTTCTGCTCCTCGGATGCTGCCTGACCTGCTGTGCTTTTCCAGCACCACTCTAATCTTGACTCTAATCTCCAGCATCTGCAGTAACCACTTCTGCCTAGTTGACTCTGGGTCTGTACTTGATGGAGTTTAGAAGGATGAGAAGGGATCTCATTGAAGCATACAGTAAACTGCAAGACCCCTGGATAGAGTGGTCGGGGTGAAAATGTTTCCACTAGTGGGAGAGACTAGCACCAAGGGCACAACCTCAATGTGAAAAGACAAGCCTTAAAACAGATGAGAAGGAATTTGTTCAGCCAGAGAGAGGTTAACCTGAGGACCTAGTTGCTGCAGAAGTCTGTGAATGCCAAGTCATTGAGTCTATTTAAGACAGAGATAGATAGGTTTTTGATTAGTAAGCAGATCAAGGGTTACGAGAGAAGACAGGAGAATGGAACTGAGAAATATAGTCATAATCAATGGCAGAACAGATGTGATGGGCTGCATGGCGTAATTCTGCTCTGTACCCACATGGTCTTATGGTACAAAAAATATGTTAGGCAAATTTTTCTTTACGCATTTTGTAAACCACTATCTAGATGAACGTGGGTATAAAAACATCATTTTAGACATGCATGAATTAAGTAGATAAGAGCTAATTATCGTTTTCAACCTTAGCTGGTATATAATAACAACAGGGATTCAATTTAAATAATCTAAGTTGATGTGAATGGAGTGGCAATGTCTTCAAAACAGATTTGTTCAAGTTACTGTTCCATTGACAACATTTGTCAGGTCACTTTAAGAAGTATCCATGTTTAGACAGCCAGTGGTCTGGTCTTTTTATTTATCCACAGAGGAAATCCTATGAAGGCATGACCCTGTTTGGCATTTTAGTTTTTAAGTACTGTAGTAGGCACAAAAAACAGTGCAGAAATAATGGAGAACCAAGGGTCTAATTGGAATGAAATAAATTAATGTGCATAAATTAATAGGACTACTGGCAGTAAGTCCTGTGGATCTTCTTCATAAAGTTAAAAAGCGGTAACTGTAGATATAGTAAATACTATGATTTTCCAGTATTCCTAATATCCTCAAAGATTGGAAGGTAGCAAGTCTAACCCTAATATTTCTAAAAAAAAGGAGAAAATATGGTGCCATGGACCATGTTATGGATGCAGTGACATGCCACTTAGATAATCATATTATCATGAAGCCAGATTAGCATAGATTTGTGAAAGGCAAATTATGTTTGACAATTCTATTTGGATGTTTTTGTATGACGACAAAAAATGATGGAAATGCCCACAAGGTCTGGCAGCATCTATGGAGAAAGAAAGTTAATGTTTCATGTGAATGACCTTGTATCAGAGCTTCTTAAGATGGTAATTATAGGGATAAGGTGGAACCAGACAAGTAGTGAATATGCATCAAAAGCTTTCAATAAGGTGCCACACAAAAGTTTATTACACTAATTTGGGACTTGTGGAATTGGGGTTAGTATGATAAGATGGGCTGAAGGTTGGTTGATAGGCAGAAAACAGAATTGTATTGGTGAGCTGTAATTGTCTGGGTACTGCAAGAAAAAGTAGCGGGGCATTGTAAATAGCTAATCTGCTATTACTTTTGTTGAATGGCCACGTAGCAACTTTAGTGAGGTCTGACTGGCCCCAGTGAAGTGGGTGGTGGTAGGGGAGGGGGAGGGGACAGGTTACTGATAGTTCTTGAGAGTGGAGGGTTTTTGTTGTTGAAGTTTTCCTTCTACTGGAGGAGCCCTCAATAATGTTGGTTTGGCCCCCACCAGCAACCTTCCCCACCCCCGACAACCCTTCACCAATTTAGAATCACTACTATATACATGACAGTCTCCTCATACAGCAGATGGCTCCTTTACAGCACTGTCCATTCCTTATGTCATGTGGATGCAGAGAAGATGACTGCTGTTGGCTCTGTTGTTGCGGCAACTGTTGGTGTAGCTTTTCATGCTGTTGCTGGTATGGCTGTTGCTGATGCTACTTACAAATGGTGCTAGCTATGATTTCATAAGTTGTTCCCATGCTACAGTTGAGGACAATAACAAAACAATATATTTTCTTCTTGCACATGATATGGTTATCATCTATCTTTAATTGCCCATGGCAAACTGGGTGGCTTATTTGGCTATTACAGAGGACAGTTAAGAGTCAGTTGCATTGCTGTGGGTTTAAAGTTGTGTTTAGGCCAGCAGAGCCTTCCCCTAAAGGACATTGGAGAACTAAATGAATCTTTACAACATTTGGTGACTATTTTGTGATCTCCATTACCAAGATTAGATTTGAATTCCAGATTTTTTTAATGAATTGAATGTTAAATTCTAGCAGCTGCCATGGTGGGATTTAAACCCATGTCATTCCTGGTGAAGGGCTCCTGCCTGAAACGTCAATTTTTCTGCTGCCTGACCTGCTGTGCTTTTCCAGCATCACTCTAAACTGACTTTAAACCCATGTTCACAGAGCTTTGGCCTGCTAGTCTAATAACATTACCACCAACTCCCATGAAATGAGTTGAGATGAAATCAGTTGAAAGAGCTATCAACAAATAAAATTGACCCTCAAAGTAGTGGTTTCAGGGTCTCCTGTAAGCATAGCCTTTTACTATGCGTGGCCACAAACTTAATGGCCTGATCCTCCAACTCCAGCAATCACTGCTGGATTGCTCCTCTCGAATCTACACTTTTACCCTGTGGGGAAACAGGGTCCAATACTGAGATTCAAGTCCAGCATGATTCCTCTTCTAGAGTCGTCAGTCTGGACTTGAAACATGAAGTTTATTCCTTCCTTCACAGATGCTATAGGACCTGCTGAGTTTCTCCAGCTCTTACTGCTTTTATTTCTGATTTCCAGCATCCACAGTACTCTGACTATGTGCCCCAAATTCCTGGAGTCAGGTCCAGGATGGGGAGAGTCAGTTCCGGGATGAGAGAGAGGTTGGGTTCAGATGGTGGAGGTGGGAGAGTTAGGTTCAAGACGGAATGGGTCAGGTCTGGGATACGTGGATATGAAGTGTGGGTGAGATTGGTCGGGTCCAGGTGATAGGTTTGGAGTTGGGTCTGGTTGACCTGTGTCCTGGTTAGGTGTGACAGCTGGATGTGAGATGAATTGGTGAGAGGAGATGTTGCTCCAGAATGGTGAGAGTTAAGTCTGTGGGTGGGCAGTGGATGGGGTTAGAGACAGTCTGGAATAGGATGCATTGAGCCGAGAGGTGGATCATGTGTCAGAGATGAGACAGGCTGGGTCAGGTCCAGGGAGCTACATGCAAGCCATGACAGGTTGTGTCCAGTATGTAAGATATTGAAGTCTGTGATTGGGTAAGGTCCAAAATGAGGAGGGAGTGCGGGTGGAGTCAGCTCCTGAGGTGAAGGAGTTGGGGGTGGTGAATTGCTGTGGACCAACCCAAATGAGCTGAATATGCGGATGGAGTGTGGGGTTGGGGTGTTCATTGTCCATGCTGCTCAATTATATATGCAGTTATGATTGCTGAGTTTTAACTAGTGTTGTGTTTATGATTTCTTTTAACATTGCTATCCTATACACCACTGTGCTACTCAAAGGAGCCATTGACATTTGCACTATGTCATTATGCTTGTGTTACAATGAAAGACCACTTTGTTAAGTAAAAACAAACCAAAATGATCTATCAAGCCAGATTCCAGTCTGGGATCTGCCTTTTCCAGTAATATCAACTGGAATTATAACAGTATTGAAAGATTTTATATTCCATGATTAGCTATGTCATATGTCAATACATTTTAGAGTTTTGTATTCTCTGTCAGTATTGAGATATAAGCTGGCATATGTCAATACCTAAATATAAATATTTAAATTTCATTAAGAGGTTCACTACTAGCAGCAACAAAATCACGTATTTTCCATTTAAGGTCTTCATCATCGTGTAACCTAAATTTACCTGTCTCTAGACTGGTAAAATATGTTGCATTATTGCATTAATTTTTCACTCAGAGCAAAATGTCACATATATCGCAATTATACATCAGAAGAATGCAAGCTCATTATATGAATTCTGAGGGCAATACATAAGAAATCCAAAAGTCTATCAATGTTAAATTACATTATCCGTGTACCCTGATCCATAATGCATCAAAATTCTGTAAACTGCTTAAACTCAAATGGATGCATTTTTGATGAATAACCTTGTAATGCAAATTGTTTGATACTCATTACATTTCAATACTTTCATGATCAAAATATTAGTAGTGCATGTTGATAGTATGTCAAACAGAATAATTCTCCTTCTGGAGTAGATAAATCATGAATACATTGACATCAGAACATCACAACTGTTGGCTGGAATGTCCCTGTGTCTGTGATTAAACCTATTTGTCACTTGACCAGGGAATGAGTATCTAATAAGATTTTTTTTATTTGCTCATGAGATGTGGCCACCACTGGCTAGACCAGCATTTATTGTCTATCCTTAATTATCCTTGAGTTGCCTTCTTGAACTGCAGAAGTCATTATCATTTAATTATACCCACAGTGCTATCAGGCAGGGAGTTCCATGATTTTGAACCAATGACAGTGAAGAAATGGTGATATAACTCAATTTCAGAATGGTTTGTGAGCTTGGAAATGAATTGCAGGTATTGCCCTTTCCATGGATCTGTTGGCAAGTCGAGGTACTGTTAAAATGCTTTGGTGAGTGATTACAGTACATCTTATAAACATTAGCTATTGTTGCCGCTGTGTATTAGAGGTGAAGGGAATGAATATTGAAGGTGGTGGATGGGATGCCAACTAAGTGTGCTATCTTTGGGATGGTGTTGAACATCTTGAATGTTGTTGGAGCTGCACAATCTAGGCAGGTGGAGAGTATTCGATCAGACGCCTGAGCTATGCCTTGTAGATTGTGGACAGTGTTCGGTTAGTCAGGTGATTGGTTACTCACTGCAGCATTTCTAATCTATTCTTGTGGCACATTATTTATATGTGCTCATCCATTCAGTTTGTTGTCAATGCTAGCCCCTAGAATGTTGATAGAGTGGGATTCGGCAACAGTAATGCCATTGAACATCAAGGGGAGATTTTTAAATTGTCTCTTGCTTGAGATACTCATTGCCTGGCTCTTATGTGACATGAGTGTCACCTGTTACATATCAGCCCAATCCTGGATATTGTCTAGGTTTTGATGCATATGAACATTGGCTGCTATGGCACTTTTATCACAAATGGTACTGGACATTGTGCAATCAAGTAACATGCTTGTTTCTGATATTATGATGAAAGAGTTTTAATTCATTCATGGATTGTGGGCATTGCTAGCTAGGCTAGCATTTATTACCCATCCTTAATTCCCCATCGGGCTGTTAACAGTCAACCACATTACTGTGGATATCAAGTTACATAGATCAGACCAGGCTAGGACAATGTAATTCCTTTCCTAAAGGGCACTGGTGAAGGTGGTGGACCTAGGGCACAACCCAGAGGAATTCCTGAAGTAATACCTTGGCACTGAGATGATTATTTTCCACAACTGCAATTATCTTCCTTTTGTGATAGGTATGGTTCCAACCAGCAGAGGTTTCTCCTGATTCCTATTTATGTCAATTTTGCTAGAGTTTCTTGGTGTCATACCTGAATACATGCTGCCTTGATGTTAATGGCAGTCATTCTCATCTCAGCCCTGGATCTAAGCCAATGTTTGGACCATGCTTTAATAAGTTCAGGAACTGAATAACCCTGGTAGGTACCAAACTGAGTGTTAGAGAATAGGTTATTGCTGAATAAGTGCAGCTTCATAATACTGTTGACAAATCATTCCATCACCTTGCTAATGATCTTGAGTTTGCTCAAAGGACAATACTTATCCTCCTTTCTTTTACAGAACATATCTGGACACTTTTTGACAGAACCAGATAGATTCCAGTGTTGTAGCTATACTGGAACATCAAGGTGCAGCAAATTGTGGAGTACAAGTCTTCATTAATAATGCCTGAATGTTTAAAGGACCGTAACCAATGCAACTAGTGCTTTCATCTATTTCTTGATATCAAGCAGACTGAATTGAATTGAAAGAAGACTGATATCTATGATGCTATGAGTAGTGATTGTAACAAGATCAGCCATGTGGGACCTCATAGAATATGAGTTCCCTGATTGCGGCTGTTAATCTGGTCCATTTAGGGAGCCCTAGCTGACAGATAAAAACAGGAGTGTCAGAGGTTCTGTTCACTCTGGAGTTATTTCACTAGAATCGTCAGAAGCTGGCTGAAATGGAGGTCAAGGTCTAATAGGATTTTACTTCTCCTTATTGCATTGTGCAAAACCAATTTAGCAGCTAAGCCCTTTAGGCTTCGATTAGTTCGATCAGTAGTGGGGTTACTGAATTGCTGTTGGTGAAAGACATAGGAGTTTTGATTCATTACCATAGGGGGTGGGGGGCATCTGGTTTCCATCTAGTGGGATCAGATTCTATCCTATGCCCCCAAAGTATTAGCCTAAGGTCTTTGGATTACCAATGATACTAACATTACACTGCCACTTTTCCTTGCATATTGTAATCTTTCAACTTCATTAGTAACTTGTTGAACAGTAATCAAAAGTTAGAAGCAGCTGCTAGTTATGGCTTGTTGACTGTTCATAATAAATTATTTCAGTGTTTGATATTGTTTTTTAAAAGTGGTGACTGAATGGCAAAGTTGAATAAAGCAGATTAGAATTACTTTGACTCTGAATTAGATTGAGCAATAGACTTCCAGTGTAAGGAACTGAAACTTTGTGCTGTCGGTTAATTTAAATAATTGCACAAAACATGGTGTTGACCAGGGGACACAAAATCATGAGAAGATAAGCTAAGTTAAAAAGAAATAAATAAAGCTAGCCTGCACTACTTAAAGATCTTGCAAAGAGGAGATGCAAAGGCATCACCTGAGTGATCAAGGTCAGGGAATGTGTCTTAAAATGCCAGTCCTACAAATTGCACCTCTAACCTACACATTGCTCAATGCATAAAACTCGGTAACCTTCCATCTACAAATGGAAAAAATACTCCATTTCAGGTGGGGTGTCTGCAAAGATTACACACTTTTGCAGATGGCTGAAGAATACAACCTTGAGAAACAGGTTTTTCCACATGGCTTATACGTGTAGTTACCCAATGTTGTTTAGGAATGTTATTTTCAGTGTTGACATTTATTGGTAACCTGCTCTGGCCACTAGTCATCAGTGTGGTACATCCCATTGGTCACTTACCAACAATCTATCAATTCAATTTATGCTTAACATTCATTTCTTCACCTCACCTTTGCACACTTAGCACAACTGCAAGCCTTGCACTCACATCTTATATCTTACAAATGTGACCAGCTATTCAACCATTACATTCACTATCACACTTCCTTCTCTTTTGCAGGGCAAGTGAGAACATTATCAAAGGCAAAAACACCTGATAAACATAGGACAGATCTGGTGGCATGCTGTCAACCGGATTGAGGGAACAGTACTCTCCATCATTGGACAGAAATTTCAGAAGCTGTGATCAGTGGTAAAGCTGAAAGCTTCAGGTTACAGTATCCTCATGTTCAATTCTCCTTATTGTACCTCACACCCCTCTCATCCTCTCCTGGCACAAACTCTCCTGATTTTCAAGTCACATTTTGCATCTTTAATGTACTAAGAGTGAATCAACTATCTTATTCAAAATCATATTTGTGACAGGATTTCTCTTAGTTACTTTTAGTTGTCCATTACACATTTTAAAGGAATTTCAATTGTATACTGGCCTACAGAACTTGGTACATCAGTTCCCATTAACTGGGGACCCACTATGTTTGGGTAAGGGCCTGGGCCTCTGGCAACATGCTTTCAAACCCAGACCCTGCCTCACATGTTTCAAACATAGCAATGATTAGAAAGTAGATCAATGTGTTGCAGCTGGAACAATTGCTTTGTATCCCTGAAAAAATAGGGAGAAGAAGAGGGAATGTGCTGTAACTTCATTGGAAGTGGCAGAAATGATGGTGGTTGATCTGTTGAATATAGAGGCTAATGAGGTGCAAAGTGAGGTTGGGGGAGATGTATCTTGAAGCTGGAGGGATAATTGGGGTACTCCAGCATTGGAAGAGCTGATGCATACCTTTGCAGGTATTGTGGAGAGATAAAGTATCTTCATCTTGAGATAGCAATCCAGCAAATCTAACAAACGTAAAATAAACCATCCACAAGTTGGTCCACTGCCACAGCTGCAGTCATGTGGGTGGGACAGTTCTCATTGACATCCTAAAGCACTGGCCTATAGTCTGCTTTTTCCAGCTCTGATGTAGTGGAGGCCCACAGGCATATGGAAATATTCCAGTATCTGTTCCATCCCTGCACTGACCTTCAGCAAAATGGCTTGGTGCAGGCTGACATTCAGATAACTTGCAAAGTGCTTTTCTTTCTTGTACATATACAAGGGTGAAAGGTTTCATTTGGAAAAGAAAAGAAATTAATTTCCTCAAACAATACAAGTATTTAGAGTCTGGAATCTTTAGTCTGAGAGAAATTGATTGAGATGTTGCCGTCTTCCTCAATCTGAAATAAAAAAATTACCAATACGCATTATTGTACCTAACAGTATGTTTAAGTTTTATTTCTCACTTAATTCATTATGTTTGTGATACTTTCACTACAAAGAAGAGATCATAGCTATTTCATGACATCTGAATTCAATATTGTATTGCCATGTTAAGTATGACTTCTTCAGTCAGAATTACTTATTCATTGCGCAAGACAACTGGAAAGTCTTTTTTAAAGTTAGCCTTTTGGGTTACTTTAGAGTTTAGAACAGAGAGAAACTAATATAAATGGAGAACACCTCCAGTTTTCTTCCATCCATAAATATCCTTTCAGAAATGTTTGTGAATTTGGAAAGAGAATTTCAGAATATTCACAATAGGAAATTTACAATAATAATGTTTACTATGAATATTATCTACAGAATGCAGGTGCAAGTTTTGAAACATTTGTATTGAAGTGAATGTTGGCAGCAAGTGGGGGCACAGAGCATTAGTATAATAGGGAAATTACATATCTGGGACTAGATGACTACTACTGCTATAGTACAGTAAAGGAATAAGAAGAAAGATTCCGCTATGTTGAGATTCAAGGGACCAAAGTGAGCTGGATGGCCTTTACTTTAATGCTAAAAGTATTATAGGTAAGACAGGTTGGGTTAAGGGTGTGGATTGACGTGTGGAATTGTGATATTATTGCCATTACAGAGATGTGATTGATGGACGGGCAGGACTGGCAATTCAACATTTCTGATGTGTAGGGTCTTCAGAAAGCTAAGATGATATCTTGGAAGGGTCTTCATTAAGCTTTTTAGGTGGAGTTGAGGAATACAAAGGGAGCAGTCACATTGCTGGGAGAGTATTATAGTCCCCTAAACAGTCAGCAGACAATTGGGGGACAGATACATAGACAACTCACCAAAGGTGCGTAATTATAATAGTACTTAGATTAAGGGATTTTGATTTATTGCAATAATCATTAAGTAAAGAATTTAGAGAGATTTTGTATAAAAGGTTATCCTTAATATCAACATGTAGAAGATCCAAAAAGAGACAGTGCAATTTTGGACATAATTGTGGGGAGTAAAGCCCAATAGCTAGTCGAGGTGGCATCGGGGAGCATTTTAGTGATAGTGAACACAATACAGTGCATTTTAATAGGTTATGGAAGGTCTTCAAAAAAAGGGTTTTGGAATGGGGGAGGGAAAATTTTATTAAAATAAGTTAGCATTTGACCAAAACAGACTGGGCACAGCTACTTGTAAGAAAATCTACATCAGAACAGTAGAGGACATTCAAAAAGGAAATGTGGGAATGACTAATCTAACGTATTCCCTGTAGAGTGAAATGAAGGAGCAACAAGCCAGAGAATTCTGGATGTCAAGGAGTATTCAGGACTGGGTAAGAAGGAAAGGAGAGGCTTTTAGTTGGAAAGGGAGCAATTAATTGAGTAGAATATAAAAAATTCAGGAGAAGTTTAAGAAAGCAATTAGGAGAGCAAAAACTTCGGAGGCATGAAAAAGCACTGGTGAGTAGAATTTAAGGAGATTTTTCAAGTCATTTTATAAATATATTAAGGAGTAAAAGTTAACTAAGGAAAGACTAGGGCCCATTAAGGACGAAAAGGCATTCTGTTTCTGGAGCCAGAAGACATTGGTAATGTGTTAAATGAGTATTTCACATCTGCTATCACTCAAGAGAAGGAGGACATTGGTACAGAATTTGGCAAGAAGGACTGAGAGATTCTTGAGCAAATTGATATACAGAGTGACAAAGTATTGGCGGTTCTGCTAGGCTTAAAAGTAGATATATCCCCAAGTCCAAATGAGTTGTACCCCAGGCTGTTGTGGCAAGCAAACGAGGAAATTACAGGTCTCTGACCCAAATTTTTAGTTTGTCTCTGGCCACAGAGAAGGTGCTAGAGGACTGGAGGACAGGTAATGTGATTCCACTTTTTAAGAAGGGCAATAGGGAATTACAGACCAGTGTATCTTACATCAGTGTTAGAGAAACTATTGGAATTGTGAAGAAGAGTCACTGGACTTGAAATGCTAACTCTGTTTTCTGTCACAGATGCTACCAGACCTGCTGAGTTTCTTAGCAATTCCTGTTTTTGCGCATTTCAGATATCTAACATCCTCATTTTCTGTTTTATTCTAGCATTTTCCCCACTACCCATGTCAGACTAACTGATCTATGATTCTGTTTATTTCTGTACCTCCTTTTTTAAATAGTGAAGTTACAAAAGCTACCATCAAATCCATAGGAACTGTTCCAGAGTCCATAGAATGTTAAAGATGACCACCAAATACACCAATTTTTCTCAGTTCACTTCCTTAAGTATCTTATGTAAATTATTGGGCCCTAGGATCTATTGACCTTTAATCCCATCAATTTCCCCAACACCATTTCCTTGCTTATACTGATTTCTTTCAGTCTCTCAGGTTCACTAGATCCCGTGTTCCTCAATATTTTTGGGACATTATTCATGTCCTCCTTTGTGAAGAAAGAGACAGAATATGCATTTAATTGGTCTTTCATCTTTTTGTTCCCCATCATAACTTCCTGCATTGGTCTTCGCAAGTCTTCCTGCATTGGTCTTCATTTGGAAGCTTTTGAAACCAGTTTGTATGTTCTTGAAAGCTCACTGTCATAATCTATTTTCTCCCTTTTAATTAATCCCTTTGTCTTTCTTTACTAAACTTTAAACTGCTCCCAATCCTCAGGTTTGTTTTTTTGTCAAGTTGTATGCCCTACCTTGGATCTAATACTATCCCTAATTTCCCTAGTTACTTCCCAGATTCTCTAATTGATTCCCTAATGTATTGATCCAGAAAACCATACCATACACACTTCAAGAATTCCTCCTCTATGGCATTTTGTGATTTGGTTAATCTATATGCAATATTACACCTGTAGCATATTGCTTGCATCTCTATCATGTTTAATGCCTTCCCCAAGAATTAGCATTATTGGTTGAGGATCTGTATACAACTCCCCACTATCATTTTCTGACCCTTTGTGTTTCTAAATCTATCCATATAGATAACACTTCAGCAGAGCAATATCAGTCCTTACTATTGTGTTAATTTCCTCTTTAGCCAGTAATGTTATCCCACCTTCTTTCTATTTTTGTCTGTTTCTCCTAAAAACTGAATTCTCCTGAATATTCAGTTCCTTTCCCTATTCTTCCAATAACAGCATCTCTGCAATCCCAACTGTATGATTCACATTTATATCTATTTATGCAACAAATTCATCCACTTTATTGCAATGCTCTGCATATTAAGGTACAAATCTTTAAAGCTTGTCTTTTTAACATTGTTAACATGCCATGTTATTTTACACTGTAGTCCTGTCAATTCTTGTCCTTGCATTCTTTGCCTATCACTTCTTATTTCCCATTCTGTCTTTTGTCTGCCCTTCTCTTCTGTCTCCATTGCAGCAGAATCAACTATGGTACAGCAAATTTGGTGGTTGCTACTTTCCTCTCAGAGATCATTCCCCTGATAGTATCCAAAGCAGTATGTCTGTTTTGTGGGGAACGTCTACAGGGGACTGCTGCATTTCCTGCCTAGTCCTCTTTCACTGCCTAGTCCTCTTTCTGTGCCTGGTGGTTATCCATTTCCTTACTGCCTATAGAGTCTTAGTCTGCAAAGTGACCACCTCTCTGTACACAATACTCTCAGCCTTGTAGATACTTCACAATGTCCCCAGTCACCACTCAAATGTGTAGCAATTGTTATGTTGGACTGTTAAATATTTTTAACTTTGTTTTGCCAATTAATTTTTGTTAAATGTGTTTTCTTTTATATCTCCAAAGTCTGTGTTTCACAAATTGATATCTATTAACATTGCAAAAGCAACTATTTTGGTTTGAAGTTGGAATCTTACTAAAAGTGTCCTCAGTGAATTTATGAATCTATTAATATGATGAAATTCAGAAGTACTTTTCAAGATGACCATTACAATGGGATTTACTATGTATGTTCTACAGCAAAATTGAAACAATAATTTGCTTTAAATTGGATTAGAAAGATGAATCATGTACAAAATTCTCCATCTACAAAAAAAAATAAAAGCACATGTCTAATTTTTTTAAATCTAGCAATCAAAGAACAAGAAATAATAGACCCGTCTATGACTTAATTTGGTAAAATGGGTTAAACATTTCATTACCTGTTCAGTGAAGATATGGCAGGAGAAACAGACGGCTGAATATCAGGCTGCAACACTGACTGTGGTTGTCATCCTTTTGACAGTAGATGAAAGTGCTTTGTGATGGATAGTTCTGCATACATATGGAACAATAATTCAATTGCTCTACTTGAATGGTGATTGATTGGCTTAATAATTGTTGCATTTTATTGCAAAGTATTTTGAATTGGTTCCATAGTCTTTCTGCAGTAGCAATGAAATAGTATTTGCACTTGGCATATATATTACTATTGCTGGGAAAGTGTGATTTACCTGACAATAAAACATTTCAGGTAGTTGCAGGAGATGAAATTATTGAAAACCACCATATGCATGTTTTAATTTGCTATCTTTTTTACAATTTGACAAACTGAAGAGATTCAGATACAAGACATTAATTGTTTTACTCATGCATATCCAAGGAGAGTCAGCCCTAGAAGCAAGAAAGGATATTGGAAAGTTATATATGTATTCAGTTTTTATACACAAGTCATGTTCTGAATTGCTTATGTGGTCAATTCCTAATGTATGTTGACCGAGTTGTCCAAGTATAATTTGCTCTTTTCTACAGTATGTAATAGACATTGTCTGTACCCGAAGTTTCCTTGATTTTTGCTGATTATTTGGCCTATAATTCATATATTCCTAGCCTTGCACATCTGTGGTTCTTATTTACTTCTACTGTTTTAATATTTTTGTCTGAAGATTTAACTCTTAACTAACTAAAACTAGTTAAACCCTTTCAATTTCCCCTTTTTGGCACTTAGCCTGGCCCAAGGTAGCCAACTTAATAATAATTCTGTTCCCTTTATGCTCCATTACCCATAGATATTTGCTGGTATAGAGCTTATGGTTGTAAAGATACTTAGTTATACCATCTGTACAGATTGATCCAGCAATATGGGCTTATGTCTCATAAGCCTTGCCCCTCCTTTTCTGAATCCCTTATTCCTTACTATCTCTTTGTGTCCTTCTGCAGTATGGTGAACCAAATAAGTGATGTGCAAACCAAAATTGGGAGGTGTAGTGGACAGCGAAGAGGGTTACCTCAGATTACAA